>NC_091456.1:175162233-175462233 GCF_027789765.1 Dendropsophus ebraccatus
TGGGATCTACAGCTGTGTACCTGGTATAGACCCCACAGGTTCCCTTTAAGGGCACGTTCATACCTAATCCAATGCGGATTTGATGCTTCTGATTTAATCAGTTGAAATGAATGCATAAATATGCCACATCAAATCTACAGCAGATTGTTATAGCATTATTTTTAGTTGCTGATGGTGGGGTTCACATGCTTAAGGGAGTAGTGGGGACACTGCTAAATAAAGCAGAATTTGCTACAGCGCGTATTTTACACAGCTATCCATGATATGGTATGTGGGCTGCTGGGCTTTGATTGAAAGGGCTGATTTTAAGTCCCAGTCCGGCCCTGCCCACTCTCCCCACTGCTTCAAAACCCAGCATTCCAGCCGGGGTGGGACTGCATGGGCAGGGATAATGTCTCCTCCCTGACATCTTTACAAGCACGGTCGGGGGGCCGTACTCTTTCGTGGCTGGAATAGAGCAATTGTCCTAATTTCTCAGGGCCCAAAGGGTCATCTCCCAAAGGGTGCCGACTCTCTGACGCCTACGGATTTTGACAATCTAGTCTTAGCTACTTTAGCAATACCACACTGCATATCTGTACTCTAACAAATATTAGTTAGTACGGCAAATCCAGATAGGGTGACCTTCTTTGACAGATGGGAGCAGGAGGCTATCCAAAAGATGTGTGGGCTGTCGCATGGACTCTCCATGGCTTCTAAGGCGAAAGAGAAGAACTACAAAATTATGTCCAGATGGTACTATTGTCCAGCCACGCTTCACAGAATGTTCCCTGAAACCTCAGCGGTGTGCTGGCGATGCCATGGGGGAGGTTGGCGACATGCTCCACATATGGTGGGCCTGCCCTGGAGTTCACACATTCTGGGGCAAGGTCTTGGCTATCTATAATGCATACTCTGGCAGGACTATTGCCAACACCCCACAACTGACCCTGCTGTCACTTATCCCTTGCACAGGTCAAGAAGGGGATATTGCAAAACTTTCTCACGGCAGCACGCAAGGTAATTCCCCGTCACTGGAAAACGACTCATCTCCCTACACTAGCAGAATGGATAGAGGAACTCAGAAAAATTGGCCGGATGGAGGAGCTTATTGCTGAGTTTCATGATAAGTCAGCAAAGTTTGACAAACTTTGGTTCCCATGGCGACAGTTCATGGAATCAGATACCTTCCTCCGACTAACCGGCTAAGTGGGTATCTCCACACTGAGAATACGCTGGATTGTTCTCACTGCTCTTGTGGCTGAGCTTACTTCCTTCATTCTCCGACAGTCCTCCCCGGGCTCCCTCCTACACTCTCTTCTACCCTCCTATTTCCCCCCTCCTCTCACGTTTTCTTCAATCTTCCCCTCTCTTTCTCTACTCCCTTCTAGTTGCGGAATCTTAAAGTTGGTAGCTGGTTAAGAGACTTGATATTTTTTAGGGTCTCTTACCATAACAGCTCACTTATCCTGATGATAACTAGTAATTGCTGTTCTCGAGTTATGCTATGTGGTTCTTTTGTATTACTCGGTTCTATCCTGCCTCGTACTAAAACAAAAATTTTCAATGTCTGGCATTTACATATGACATCATATTTGGTTGTGTAGGATTGTATGTATATTTTGAGATGTCGTTTCTAATAAAAACAGATTACATGTAAAAATCTCCAGTCTTCCAGTAATTACCAGCTGTTGTATGTCCTGCAGGAAGTTGTGTATCCTTTCCAGTCTGACACGGTGCTCTCTGCTGCCACATCTGTCCATCTCAGGAACTGTCCAGAGCTGGAGAGGTTTTCTATGGTGATTTGCTACTGCTCTGGACAGTTCCTGACATGGACAGAGGTGGCAGCAGAGAGCACTGTGTCAGACTGGAAAGAAAACACCAATTTCTGCAGGACATACAGCAGCTGACAATTACTGAAAGACTGGAGATTTTTAAATAAAAGTAAATTACAAAATCTGTATAGCCTTCTGAAACCAGTTGATTTGGGGGAAAAAAAAAAGATTTTTGTTGGAGTACCCCTTTAAAAGATTATAGGGCTGTGTAATAGACAAGGATCCCACACAGCGAACCCCTCTAAATGTCACATTCCTTTATTCAGTTCTGGAATCCCCTTCCATGTAAGTTAATAGGTTTCTCATCCAAGCATACGACGGGCCAATACTGATCCGTACCTTGTCTGCGCAGCCTATGGACCCAGCCAAACACTTTGACTCTCTGTCCGCGGTGAGCTTCCAAATCCCGGATCTTTGCCTATAGATTCAGAAAGAGAATAACTTCCATAACCAAGGAGTGTAAATCATATGACTAAATATACATGTGACATTGTGATGAGCAGTGATACACAGACACCCCCATAGATCATGCATTGACTTACATGTGGGGCCTCCTCTCACTTTAATAGGTTCTTCAGGAATAAAAGAGCACTGTATAAACAACTACTGTGCCCCCAGTTGCTGCAGAACCTCCCACATAAACTGCTATACCAAGACATTCAATTAAGAACAAGAATGCCCCCCATAAAGAAGAAAAGGTTCTACAGCAGCTGAGGTGTCATCTATAAGAAATATTGTGCCACCCACTGTAGATACTATTTTAGGCCATGTGACCGCTTCATATTACTCAGTAAACACCACAGACTTGAAGTTTATATGTTCATATTGCTTATGTAGCGCCCGCTCACTCTGCAGCGATGTACACAGAATATGTAACACAATTATCCAGCCTCTCACCGTGACAGGCTCAGGAAGGTTGGGGTCATTCTGGATGATGATTTTTTTGGCTTCTTCCAGATTCTTTTCACGTCTCAGGTTGTCCTCAGTCTGGAGAGAGAAGGATAAGAATTATACAGAGAATGTGTCGAGATTTTGGAGCATCTTGGGTGATTAAGAAAGCACAATGTGTGCAATGGAAGAGGGAGAGGGTAGCTGCCACAGTATCCAGTCAGATTCAACCTTCTATGGAGTGGGAAGAAATCATTCTGATTGGTTGAGACCACTCCTCACCTTTTCCACTGCACCAGCGCTCACCCACAGTATGCAGGAACATTGCACAGGACTTTGAGGACCATGTATAGACCAGGACGGCAGCCGCGATCAGTGACTATGCACTGACCAGGACGGCAGCCGCGATCAGTGACTATGCACTGACCAGGACGGCAGCCGCGATCAGTGACTATGCACTGACCAGGACGGCAGCCGCGATCAGTGACTATGCACTGACCAGGACGGCAGCCGCGATCAGTGACTATGCACTGACCAGGACGGCAGCCGCGATCAGTGACTATGCACTGACCAGGACGGCAGCCGCGATCAGTGACTATGCACTGACCAGGACGGCAGCCGCGATCAGTGACTATGCACTGACCAGGACGGCAGCCGCGATCAGTGACTATGCACTGACCAGGACGGCAGCCGCGATCAGTGACTATGCACTGACCAGGACGATAGCCGTGATCAGTGACTATGTATTGACCAGGACGGCAGCCGTGATCAGTGACTACGTATTGACCAGGACGGCAGCCATGATCAGTGACTACGTATTGACCAGGACGGCAGCCGCGATCAGTGACTATGTATAGACCAGGAGGATAGCTGTGAATGGTGACTATGTATAGACCAGGAGGATAGCCGTGATTGGTGACTATGCATAGACCAGGACGATATCAGTGATCTCCAAGTGGTGACTATTAGAGATTAGCACAGCTGGAGCAGTCATTCAGCATTTGGATACCGTTGGCTGGAGAAGTTGGATGCAGCCCTAGGGAGTCCTGGAAAGCATGGATACAGCCATAGGCCATAAGTTGTATCCATGTTTCCCCAGACTCCCTAGGGCTTCATCAAACTTCTTCAGCCACTGGCATTTAAATGCTGAACAATCAGACTCGAGCCAGTCTTGTTCATCTCTTGTGACTATGTATCGACCAGAAGGAATCTCAGCATCCGGCTCCGCTCACCTCTCTCTTTTCCTTGGCATCGTTCTTCATTTGTTCCCGGTTCCAGAGCTTCTTCACGTTCTTCAGCTGGGTCTTGGAGATCACATCCCATCTCTGCAGAGAAGATAGGAAACATGAGAAGGTTCCTCTGTGCTACTCTGCTCTTACCAATAACACTGAAATACTCTGTGCTGCTCCTACCAATTCCACTTTTCTTTGTCTAGATTACCCATGTAGAACTGCCCACCATATAGTACCCTGAATATACAGAGATGCATACAAGAACCATACAGCATCTAACCTCATTTTCCTTCTGTGAGTCCACATAGAAGACTGGGAACGGCTCCTTCCCCACTGTCAGCATAGCCTGAAATAAGAAAAGAGTCACAAGAAAAACATGAGTGTAGGATCTGACTACAAAGGGTTCATTTGTAGTCTGTTGCCACAGAGACACAGAGGCGTGCATACACAAAACTGGAGGATAGTCTTATAAAGTTCAATACCAAGTTTAGATTCACTGGAGATAAAACGAGCTGAAAAAGTATTTATACCCTATAGAAGCGATATCCTATAATGTAACGCAGGGTTTACCTTTAGGACAGTCTTGAATGGTTTCTCCTTGGTCCCATCTCCAGAGGTATCATCCCCCTCCTTGTCAGATACATACATCTCTTCTGTAAGAGAAAACCAGAGACTGTGTTATTACTGAGGATGGAGTATAATACAGGATCTAACTCAGGATCAGTAATGTATGTACACAGTGACCCCACCAGCAGAATAGTGAGTGCAGTTCTGCAGTATAATACAGGATATAACTCAGGATCAGTACAGGATGAGTAATGTAATGTATGTACACAGTGACCCCACCAGTAGAATAGTGAGTGCAGCTCTGGGGTATAATACAGGATGTAACTCAGGATCAGTACAGGATCAGTAATGTAATGTATGTACACAGTGACCCCACCAGCAGAATAGTGAGTGCAGCTCTGGAGTATAATACAGGATGTAACTCAGGATCAGTAATGTAATGTATGTACACAGGCTGTGTGTGTATACATCTTTTTTAGCAATGTCCGTGCAGCCCTTACTTTAAAGGAGAAGTCCGGCCAAAATTATTTTTTTATATGTTATTACTTATGGAAAGTTATACAATTTTCTAATGTACATTAATTATGGGAAATGCTCATATACTGCTATTTCCCTTAATTTAGCGTATCAGGAAGTGTTAGAATTAACTCTGAAGCAGTGACGTCACGACGAAAGGTGTAATTCCTATGGAGTGTCCAGCAGGTGGCGCTCTATATATAGAAGTTAATGAGTACCATTGACTTCTATATATAGTGCGCCCCTGCTGGACACTCCATAGGAATTACAGTGTATGTAATGTTATGTACTGTACTTTTGTGACTTCATGAATACATTTATGGAATACTTTGGGGAGCAAGTGTCCTTGCTCCCCAAAGTATCCCATAAATGTATTCAATGAATACATTTGCTGGGCACCGAGCAGGGAGGGAGAGAGGTGCCATCTACCTCCCCCCTCCCTGCTCGGTGCTGGGCACATATACAAAGTACTACTGCCCCATTATCTGCAGATAATGGGGGAGTAGTAACTTTTGCTATCCCTATCACTGCCGGCGCCACCGCCGCTCACACAGGGGCTGCTTTTCATGCCCCCCGCCGCTCCCCCTCCTCCTCCCGGCTTCAAACTTACTATCGCGCCGCTGATTCCCCGCCGCTCCTCACTATCCGGCCGGCCGCTGACTCCCGCCCGCCCCTCACACTATCTGGCCGCTCTCTGCTCTTGCATGCCGACCGCGTCAGCCCGCCCCCAACCCGGCTGGGGACACCAGGAAGCGCATTGCTCCCGGCCGAGGTGGGGGCGGGCTGACGCGGCCGACATGCAAGAGCAGAGAGCGGCGGCCAGATAGTGTGAGGAACGGGGCGTGCGAACGGACGGGCGGGAGTCAGCGGCCGGCCGGGTAGTGAGGAGCGGCGCGGGCGGCGGGGAATCAGCGGCGCGATAGTAAGTTTGAAGCCGGGAGGAGGAGGGGGAGCGGCGGGGGGCATGAAAAGCAGCCCCTGTGTGAGCGGCGGTGACAGGGAAAGCAAAAGGTACTACTCCCCCATTTCCCATAATTAATGTACATTAGAAAATTGTTTAACTTTCCATAAGTAATAACATATAAAAAATAATTTTGGCCGGACTTCTCCTTTAAGGCTATGTTCACACTACGTATATGTCCGGCCGCATATTTTTCGTGGCCGGACATATACGTTTAAAACTCCGGCTGGGATCTACGCAAGTTGCGGCTGGCTTCCCGAGCGGCGTACGCTTCCCGAGCGGTGTACATAGCGATCTGACAGCGGTCTTTTACTTGGATATCTTCGGCTAGCCCCGGACACCCCACAGAACCTTTTGGATCGACAAATCAAAGTGTAAAAGTGAAAATATCACCACTCATGGTGATGTTACGCTACATGTTACGCTACAGGCGTAAGTTACAGCATTTCCGTCATGAAACAATGGTCTGGTTCATTTTTTACGGCGCCGCATACGATCCGGGCGTCAGTTCGTACGTAGTGTGAACTCTGCAGCCGTAGATCGTATACTTTCCATTGTACGCAAACTACGTAAATCTCCGGCCGCTTATTCACGGAGCGCGCTACGGCCAGAAACTTATGTAGTGTGAACCTAGCCTAAAAGTGTAAAATAGTAAAGTTTATACATACCTGTCCACACTCCCGGTGTTCTTCTTACTTCCGCCCGCTCCCCACAGCCGCTGCTGGGACTTTAGAGCCGGTCAAGGCTGCTCATCCAATCACAGGCCGTGCACAATCAGCTGTCGGCCATGCATTGCTATTACACATATTGAAGTGTGCCCAGCGGCTGATGATTTTTCAGCAGGTTGAAAGACAACAATCAGCCGATAATCATTTCCTCGGCTGATCGTTGTCTTTATTACACGAAGCAATAATCTGCAGAAACGGCCTTATTGGGCAGATTATCGCTCCGTGTAATAGGGCCTAAGTCCTTACTTCTCTCCGTAACTAAGTGGATTCCATGAATGAGGTTCGATTATACATATGTGACAGGTGAATTCAGAATTACTAGAAAACAGTGAGCAAGTATGTTACCTGACAAGCCCTAAAAGGGATATTATTATCTTATCACTTGGAGTCACTTCTGTCATAAGATCTGTCAGGTTAATGATTGCATTGGTTCTCACTCCTGAGACCTGCAGCAATGCCTAGATACATCCGGGGGGAGTGTGCCCCAGCATGTGTGTTCCCCCCTGGCTGTCAATCAAATTTGATTAATTTGCATCATAAATCTATGAAGCAAAAGAGATTCAGCCACTACCGCTTGCTTCGTCCCTTTCCCAACTGTTTCTTGGGATCATAGATCTCCAATGATCTGTAGCCAGGAGAAGTCCTAGATGGTTTTGTAATGCTAATCTATGGGTTGTCTAGGTCTCATACACAGAGAGGAGCATAGAGAAGCATGCTTTTTCCGCCGCCAATCTTCTATGTCTCTAAAGGGTTATCCTCTAGGATTGGTCAATTGTCCTCCACTTCATCACTGACTATGGAGCTTCTGATCACTGTTATAGTGGATGGAGCTTTGGCAATGTCTCTCCACTTACTTAGGAGACAACCGTCCTCTCTTCTCAGGATTAGTGTTGAGTGAACCTGTCAAAATGTTCAGGTTCGGCAACATTATTCAAACTGGAATTCTCAGCGTTTGATTCTCCACAGCTGCACCAGGTGGATGCATATGGTTGTATCCATGTTTTCCTGGCAACCCTAGGACAGCATCCATGTTCTGCAGCTGCGGGGAATCAAATGCTGAGCGTTTCCGTTTGGATAACATTTTGACAGGATCACTCAACACTACTTAGGATCAGTGGTTGGACCCCTGGTCGGCAGTTTATCTTCTATCCTGTGGATATTTATAACCTTAGGATGACCTCTTTAAAGCGACTCTGTACCCACAATCTGTCCCCCCAAACCTCTTGTACCTTCGGATAGCTGCTTTTAATCCAAGATCTGTCCTGGGGTCCGTTCGGCATGTGATGCAGTTATTGTCCTAAAAAACAACTTTTAAACTTGCAGCCCCATGCCCAACGGCCGTGGCCTAGAGTATCTGTGCCCTAACCTTGCACCACCCCTCCGTCCTCTTTATCATTATGAATGCCACCGGAAGGATTTCTCCTATTCCTCTGCAGTGAACAATGCACAGGTGCTTTAATGATACAGCACATGTGCCGTGCTCACACAGCTGATGAATATGAGACAATCTGCCTGGAGCATTCCTAATGAGGAGGAGGGCGGGGAGGAGGGACAGAGAGGGTGTGCCAGCCTAATGCATACACAATCTAGGCCATGCCAGTTAGGCACAGGACTGCAAGTTTAAAGTGACTCTGTACCCACAACCTGACCCCCCCCCCACACCGCTTGTACCTTCAGATAGCTGCTTTAAATCCAAGATCTGTCCCTGGGTCCGTTTGGCAGGTGATGCAGTTATTGTCATAAAAAATTACTTTTAAAATTGCAGCTCCGTGCCCTACGGGCGTATCTGTGCCCTAACTTTGCACCATCCCTCCGCCCCTCCTCCCCATCACTAGGAATGCTCAAGGCAGATTGCCTCCTTTTCCCCACCTGTGTCAGCCGGTACATGGGCTGGATCATTAAGACAATGTGGTGCAATGTTCAAACAGAAGTAAATGTTCCAGTGGCATTCCTAATGATGAAGAGGGTGGGGAGGAGGGACGGAAAGGGTGGTGCAAAGTTAGGGCACAGATACGCCGGTAGGGCATGGGGCTGCAATTTTAAAAGTACTTTTTTATGGCAATAACGGCATCACCTGCTGAACAGACCGCAGGACAGATCTTGGATTAAAAGCAGCTATCCGACGGTACAAATGGTTTGGGGGGGTCAGATTGTGGGTACAGAGTAACTTTAAAAGTAGTTTTTTAGGACAATAACTGCATCACGTGCTTAACAGACCCCAGGACAGATCTTGGAGTAAAAGCAGCTATCCGAAGGTACAAGCGGTTTAGGGGGGACAGATTGTGGGTACAGAGTCGCTTTAAAGGGAAACTATCTGCAGGTTAGAATGTCCCTATAGCGCACAGGGTGCTGAGGAGGAAGGTAAGTCACCTCAAACCTCAGCAAAGTTTTTGTGTATTTTATATTTTAATCCATATGCTAATGAGGCGGTTTGGTGCACTGGGGACGGGACTACCATCGTCATGGCACTGATCGTGCCCTCCTAATATTTATCAGATGCTTTGAAGTGATGAGCACCAGAGATTAAAGACTGACATCGCTGCAGAGCACAGCTGCCATATTCATTAGTAGAGGTGGGCCGACCAGGGCAGATCGGGGCATGGAGGGTGGTAGTCCTGCCTCCAGTGCACAAAACTGCTTCATTAGCATATGGATTTAAAGGGGAACTATCAGCAGGTTAGACAAATCAGCTGATAGCTCCCTATAGCACCGGGTATGTTGAGAAGAAAGGTATGCATGTTACCTTCCTCCTAGGTCCCAGTCCTGTGCTGTTAGTCAGGTCATCGAGACCGCCACTTCTAATTATAATCAACTAGAAAATGTACCCGGCGCTGCCCGGTATAAAGTTTCAGTGTGTTAATTAGATTTATTCTAAAGTGCCCAGGAGGCCAATCTATGTCCTTGTTTTTTTTGTTTAAGAGGAAATCGCCAGTAGCCCTATATGCCCCTATATACCCAACAATTCTGCACTGTTTATGTAAATTGTAGCTTATGCACATTACAAATAAACTAAAAACTTCAAACATCCATCCTGTATACCTGTAGTGTATAGCTGAGGGGGGGGGGGGGTTGTATACCTGTAGTGTATAGTTGAGGGAGGTCCTGTCTACCAGTAGTGTATAATTTGGGGGGGGGGACTGTATACCTGTACTGTATAGTTGGGGGTCCTGTATACCTGTAATATATAGTTGGTGAAGGTGCTGTATACCTGTAATGTATAGTTGGTGGAGGTCTTGTATACCTGTAGTATATAGTTCGGGGGTCCTGTGTACCTGTAATATATAGTTCAGGGGTCCTGTGTACCTGTAGTATATAGTTGATGGAGGTCCTGTATACCTGTAGTGTATAGTTTGGGATCCTTTAAACCTGTAGTATAGAGTTGGTGGGGGTCCTGTATACCTGTAGTATAGAGTTGGTGGAGGTGCTGTATACCTGTAGTATAGAGTTGGTGGAGATCTTATATACCTGAAGTATATAGTTAGAGGGTCCTGTACACCTGTAATATATAGTTGGTGGAGTTCCTGTATACCTGTAGTGTATAGTTTTGGGTTCCTGTATACCTGTAGTGTATAGTTTGGGGTCCTGTATACCTGTAGTATAGAGTTGGTGGGGGTGCTGTATACCTGTAGTGTATAGTTTTGGGTTCGTGTATACCTGTAGTGTATAGTTTGGGGTCCTGTATACCTGTACTGTGTAGATGGAGTAGGGGGTCCTGTATACCTGTACTGTATAGATGGAGTAGGAGGTCCTGTATACATGTACTGTATAGATGGAGTAGGGCGTCAACCAGTTATTTCTGTGGATCTGTGGACTCGTGTATCAGAAGACCTGCACATGGTACATGAGGCAATATGGTTTGGCCAAATTATATACTAACTAGGGCTGGCCGGTATACCGCAAAATTACCGATACCGTCACTGGCGTCGGTTAACCGACCTCAACTCTGCCAGGACGGTATCTGCGGTATTTTCCCTCCCCTCACCCGGCGGCCGCTTGCTCTGCTCCCCTCAGTTAGGCTCGGCTCAGGACACTGTTAACAGTGCTGCTGGGGGTAAGGAAGAAGGCTGGAGATGTGACAGGCTGTTTCTAGGTAGCAGCTCCCCCTCCAGTGTGTACTCATCGCTGCTGCTGCTGCCGGACGGCTCTGGAAACTGCACTCACAGCGGGCCGTGGCCCCCCCTCTCCCTCACATACAGTGGCTGCAGGGGGTCAGGTATAGGTCAGCACATCCTCCCTCCACCGGGCACCGCACTCTGTCCCGCGCAGGAATCCTCGGCGCCCGTTATCATTTGTCAGTGTTGGAAGCAGCTGTGTGCGACGCTCTGCCCGGGACACCGACAGCAGATATATGTGACAGGGAGGATTCCTGTGCGGGAGAGAGCGGTGCCCGGGGGAGCAAGGAGGTGCCGACCCCATACCTGACCCCAGTTGTATGTGCGGGAGGGGGGAGAGGTCAGGGCAGAACAGCAGGTAAAATAGATAGATAGATTGATATGAGAGAAATGAGAGAGATGATATAGAGAGAGGAGATAGATAGATAGATAGATAGGAGATAGATAGATAGATAGGAGATAGATAGATAGGAGATAGATAGATAGGAGATAGATAGATCAGGGCTCCAGATGGCGACCAAAATGGTCGCCAATGCGACTAATATTTTGCAAATGGCGCAAAGATTTATTAATCTGGGCGCCATTTGCGACTGGCCCCGGCGGCGGCGCGCTGTCTCTAAGTCCGGGTCCCCGGCTGATGCGCGGCTGCCGGGGGTGTCCCGTCCTATCCCCGGCAGCGCGGCGCATCAGTGAGCTGCCTGGGGCCCTGACTTCCGGCACAGGAAGCGCGCGTCAGAGACGCTTCCTGTGTCAGAAGTCACAGCCCCGGCGTACAGGGAGCTCACTGATGTGCCGCGCTGCCGGGGATAGGACGGGACACCCCCGGCAGCCGCGCATCAGCCGGGGACAGCGCCTGAAGAAGAAGAGGATCGCCGGGGGAGCGGGTTGTCAGGTGAGTTTGTGTGTTTATTTTTTTTTAAATACTGCTTAGCATAGAGGAGGAGGGGGGGGGCCATCTATAATGGGGGGAAGAGAAGGGGGGGTATCTATAATGGGGGGAAGAGAAGGGGGGGCATCTATAATGGGGGGAAGAGAAGGGGGGCATCTATAATGGGGGGAGAAGAGGGGCCATGTTCAAGGGGGGGAGAGGGGGCTATCTATAAGGGGAGGGGGTATCTATAAGGGGGGGAGAAGAGGGGGCATCTATAATGGGGAGGAGGAGGGGGCATCTATAATGGGGGTAGAGGGGGTCATCTATAAGGGGAGGGGGTATCTATAAGGGGGGGAGAAGAGGGGGCATCTATAATGGGGAGGAGGAGGGGGCATCTATAATGGGGGGGAGGAGGGGGCATCTATAATGGGGAGGAGGAGGGGGCATCTATAATGGGGGGGAGGAGGGGGCATCTATAATGGGGGTAGAGGGGGTCATCTATAAGGGGAGGGGGTATCTATAAGGGGGGGAGAAGAGGGGGCATCTATAATGGGGGGGGAGAGGGGGCATCTATAATGGGGGGGGAGAGGGGGCATCTATAATGGGGGGGGAGAGGGGGTCATATATAATGGGGGGAGAGGGGGCATCTATAATGGGGGGGGGGGAGGGGGCATCTATAATGGGGGGGGGGAGAGGGGGCATCTATAAGGGGAGGGGGTATCTATAAGGGGGGGAGAAGAGGGGGCATCTATAATGGGGGGGGGAGAGGGGGCATCTATAATGGGGGGGAGAGGGGGCATCTATAAGGGGAGGGGGTATCTATAAGGGGGGGAGAAGAGGGGGCATCTATAATGGGGGGGAGGAGGGGGCATCTATAAGGGGAGGGGGCATCTATAAGGGGAGGGGGTATCTATAAGGGGGGGAGAAGAGGGGGCATCTATAATGGGGGGGGGGAGAGGGGGCATCTATAATGGGGGGGAGAGGGGGCATCTATAATGGGGGGGAGAGGGGGCATCTATAATGGGGGGGAGAGGGGGCATCTATAATGGGGGGGAGGAGGGGGCATCTATAAGGGGAGGGGGCCATCTATAAGTGTAGGGCAAACTGGCTGCAGACACTGGGAGATAGATATATGCACAATTATTATTATCAGGGCCCCTCAGGTGTCTGTATTGTAGGGGGTCACTTGCATTAGTCACTAGGTGAGAGATATATCTATATACACATCTTGTGGGGGGTCACTATGGCTGCAGTCATAAGTCTAGCTCAGTATGTATAGACTGTTGCAAGCTTTTAAAGGGAACCTGTCACCCCCGGTGACGGGGTGACAGGCTCCCAACCCCCCGTTAGAGCCCCCTATACTCACCTCATCGCGCCGGGTCCCGCTTCTGAAGATGGTCGGGTCACGGAGATCTCAGCCGCTGCAGCCCGGCGCGCACACTGAGAGATGAGTCCAACACTCATAGAGAATGACGGAGCGCTGGACTCTCCCGTCATTCTCTATGAGCGTTGGACTCATCTCTCAGCGCACGCCGGGCTGCAGCGGCTGAGATCTCCGTGACCCGACCATCTTCAGAAGCGGGACCCGGCGCGATGAGGTGAGTATAGGGGGGTTGGGAGCCTGTCACCCCGGCACGAGGGTCAACAGGTTCCCTTTAAGTTCAAGTTCAGAAGAGTAAGCCTCATTAAAAGGCTAGCCAAGTGAGGCTGAAGTACTGAGTCAGACTGGATATGGTTGTCAGACTGTATATGGTTGTCAGGTTGCAAGTTTCCATGTTGAACATTTTCAAACTAAGAAAAGAAAGGATCTAAAGGAGGAGGATGCTGCCGTGGCCTCTGCACACAGTAAGTCCCATGTAACATAACATTAATTTTACATGGTTTAAAATGTTGGCGACCAAATATTCTATTTGGCGCCTAAATTTTTCAGGTTAGGAGCCAATGGCTCCTAGGTAAATTTTTTAGTCTGGAGCCCTGTAGATAGATCTCATCTCATATCTATCTCCTCTCTCTATATAATCTCCTATCTATCTATCTATGTTAGATAGATAGGTTGATTGATAGATAGCTATAGCAAACAATATAGGCAGCACTTTGGGTACCAGCAGACAAATCCCAGACCTTGGATCAAATCAGCTAGTAAAAAATACTCTGCAGCACTCTGATCGTAGTACAAATGTGAAAATGTGGATTTATTCCATATAATGATGTGCAGCAAACTTCATAAGTAAACCACAGGGTTTTGGCGTCTCCTAAGTGCCACTTGAAAATGGCATAGGAGATGCCGAAACGTCGTGTTTCAAATGGGTGTGGGTTTTCAAAAGGGGGCGTGTCATAATTATCGTTCAATTTATTGTTTCCGCAGCAATATGTACAATAAACCGCGATATTAATTTAGGCCATTATCGCCCAGCCCTAATACTAACTTCTGATGTTGGTTTTAAATGTAGCTGAATAAGCTTTCGTGTCAGCCATGGGTGCGATGTGCAGCCATTTCTGGCTTGTGCATATTTCTGTGGATCTGTTGTGAGGCAGCTTCCCTAGCAACCACTGCTCCCTGTGAAAATGAAAGTAGTAATCCTATTGTTTGCTAGGGCTTCCAACTGCCATTTTCTCTGGGCAAAGCTGAGGCTAATTATATCACCTGTGTTTGCTGTGTGGAGATTTTTCCATTCATCTCTATGGTGCGCCGCTCTTCCCCCTCCCCCTCCCCTCTTGTACATCTGGTGAGGACGGGACCTTCGCAATCGCCTTCCCGGGCCCCCAATGTATCTGTGTGCCAAATTTGGGGTCAAACGGTTCAGGCGTTTGGAAGTCTATACGGGACAGACGGACAGACAGACAGAAGGACAGACAGACAGACTTTCATTTTTATGATATAGATGGAGGGGGCGAGCTGGATGACGCGGCCGTGCTCCAGAGCAGAGTTTACCTGGACTAACAGCGCAGGACCTGTGCCAAGGAGGAAGGTAAGAGGCATACCGTCCCATCAGGACCTCGACATGGACCATGTATCCCAATAGCTGAATAGCCCTCCCCTGGATGTGACTGTGTGCAGAACACGACTGACCCTCCATCACAGTGGCCAGAGAGGTGCCAGACCCAGGGCCGTCCACAACACTTCCTGATAGATAAACCCTTTAAACCCTTTAAGGGTGTTGTTCACCAAACTATGGCTCTCCTGCTATTGCAAAACTAGGATTCCAAGGCATGATGGGAGTTGTAGTTTTGCACCATCTGGAGAGACACAGGTTGGGGAACCCCAGCTGTCATCATCTACTCCCAGCTCTCCATCTGGCTGATAACAGAGAACAATAGACTGTCAGCGAGGTGTAATGTCCCCTAACACTACGACCCCTAGTGTTCACCAATAGGTGAGGGGCAGCACATGGCCCTGCAGATAGAGCCGCAGTGTCAGGGCATGCTGGGAGTTGTAGTTTCCCGAAAGGGGTTAAAGCCCCCTACACAGTATAGTGACAGCTATTCATCAATGTGCAGCCTCCATCTACTACTATGGATGTCAGCCATGTGTGTGCAGTCCTGAGGTCTGCCCCCGCTTCTTACCTATCCGGAGCTGCGCTGTGCCGCCAGTGATCCCCTCCATGTCTCTCACACACTGTCCGCCGGTTGCATCAGATGGACTTCCACTTGCTGAGTGCGCATGCGCGTTCCTAGACGCGCCCTTCTGACGTCACTCCCCTGACTCAGTCCTAACCGCTCTAGCGCACTCTGCGGACCTCACAGAGATCTACTTCTGGTTGGACACAGGATGTCGTGTAGATGTCGCCTTTACGTTATCCGCCATTTTGTTGGATGTCTACATTGCACAGTTTTTATTGTATATAAGGTATAATCTTCGTGTTTGCTCAGTTTTCAGCAGAGAGGAATACTCAGTACTGCAACACTGCTCTATAACAGAACTCACTTTCTGTTCACTACTGGATATAGGGATAACCACCAGGTAGATGCTAGGTGGCTGTACTGTTATGTGATGTTCTGCAGGGACAGGGGTCTGTGGCTGGACTATTATACAATGTTCTGCAGGGATAGGGGTCTGGTTGTAATGTTATGTGATGTTCTGCAGGCATAAGGGCTGGGGCTGTACTGTAATGTGATGTTCTGCAGGCATAAGGGCTGGGGCTGTGCTGTAATGTGATGTTCTGCAGGGATAGGGCCTGGGGCTGTACTGTAATGTGATGTTCTGCAGGGATAGGGCCTGGGGCTGTACTGTAATGTGATGTTCTGCAGAGATAGGGCCTGGGGCTGTACTGTAATGTGATGTTCTGCAGGGATAGGGCCTGGGGCTGTACTGTAATGTGATGTTCTGCAGGGATAGGGCCTGGGGCTGTACTGTAATGTGATGTTCTGCAGGGAGAGGGCCTGGGGCTGTACTGTAATGTGATGTTCTGCAGGGATAGGGCCTGGGGCTGTACTGTAATGTGATGTTCTGCAGGGAGAGGGCCTGGGGCTGTACTGTAATGTGATGTTCTGCAGGGATAGGGCCTGAGGCTGTACTGTAATGTGATGTTCTGCAGGGATAGGGCCTGGGGCTGTACTGTAATGTGATGTTCTGCAGGGATAGGGCCTGGGGCTGTAATGTAATGTGATGTTCTGCAGGGACAGGGGGCTGTGGCTAGTCTATTATACAATGTTCTGCAGGGACAGGGGTCTGGTTTTAATGTAATGGCAGGTTCTGCAGGGTTAGGGGCTGGGGCTGTAATGTGATGTTCTGCAGGCATAAGGGCTGGGGCTGTACTATAATGTGATGTTCTGCAGGCATAAGGGCTGGGGCTGTACTGTAATGTGATGTTCTGCAGGCATAAGGGCTGGGGCTGTACTGTAATGTGATGTTCTGCAGGCATAAGGGCTGGGGCTGTACTGTAATGTGATGTTCTGCAGGGACAGGGGGCTGTGGCTGGTCTTTTATACAATGTTCTGCAGGGATAGGGGTCTGGTTGTAATGTAATGGCAGGTTCTGCAGGGATAGGGGCTGGGGCTGCTGTTATGCAGTATTCTGCAGGCTGGGCTGTGGAGTCGGAGCTAGTTTTGGTTGGAGTCAGAAAAAATGTACCAACTCCAGCTTTACAAATTTCATATAAATTTTATAAATGTTTCTCATTATTATAGTTTATGCTCTATCAATCTAAGGCCCCTGTTTGTAAAAAAAACCCTGAAAAACCCTTTCTCACATAAATTTAGTTTCCCCAATATATCAGTAATGAAGCACTGGCCCTATTAGATAAGGGTGGTCGGGGAGAGGTTGGTGGTCACTATTTGGCAGCTTATTTCTGAGCTGGAAGAGTCCATGGTGTGTGTGTGGGGGGGGGGGGGGGTCTGTGCTGTTCTCTTCCTGGATGCTGGATGATTATATATAAGCAGGAGTGTAATATGAAGATGTCCTGTGTAAGGGGACAAACACACTTGCCGGATCGGGGCTGCGGGGGGTGGGGGGGTTGATCAGACGGCCGGGCTGGGGACAAACTCGCAGCAGGGATGTACATCCCTGCTGCGATTTTGTCTAACATTGAAAGAATAGGGCCGGGATCCGCAGCGAGTCTCGCAGATCCGGCAAGTGTGTTTGTCCCCTTATATAGAGGAGGAGAAGTAGAAGTAGTGCAGCTGTAACCTCTGTTCCCAATGTGGTGATTTCTCTCTGGGAGAAAATTGTGTGTTTTTCTTCACAGTGTGATATGGCTGCAGCAGGCTGTGTGTATGCTATGGCTGCAGCAGGCTGTGTATATATGTGCTATGGCTGCAGCACGCTGTGTGTGTATGCTATGGCTGCAGCTGGCTGTGTGTGTGTGTGTGTGTGTGTGTGCGCTATGGCGGCAGCAGGATGTGTGTGTATGTGCTATGGCTGCAGCAGGCTGTGTGTGTGTATGCGCTATGGCGGCAGCAGGCTGTGTGTGTATGCTATGGCTGCAGCTGGCTGTGTGTGTGTGTGTGTGTGTATGCTATGGCTTCAGCTGGCTGTGTGTGTGTTAGTGATTTCACGATACCAGAATTCTGAGTTCGATACAGATACTTTTTATCACGATACTCAATACCTAAGAATGAGAAAAACAGCTACCCACCCCCTCAACTGTTTTTACGCCGTTAAGGTCTTCAGGTCTGCACTATTACGGTGATAGCAGGTTATGGGCTTTTTCATTTTATTTTACTACTTTAGAAATAGTTTAACATTTTTTAAATAAAGGTGCTTAGTTGTGTTACTCTGACTACTGTAACCTTTTTGATGTTTTGCCCTGTATGGCTGTGGTGTGCAGGATTATTTTTGCACTGTGATCTGCAGGTTTATTCAGTATCACGTTTGTATATATGTGACCTTTTGATCACTTTTTTTTAATGAAATTTTTTTTTGTGCTATGTGACCAAAAATCAGCAAATGTGTACTTGGCTTTTTTAGTGCTTACATTGTTTACTGTGATCATTTTATCGTTTCGGCAATAACACTTTAGCTATCAGGGTATGCTGGGGGTTATAGTGGTGTAATCTTTCAGCTATCAGGCTATGCTGGGGGTTGTAGTTGTGTAATATTTCAGCTATCAGGGTATGCTGGGGGTTATAGTCGTGTAATCTTTCAGCTATCAGGCTATGCTGGGGTTGCTGTCTTGTACTATTTCAGCTATCACGGTATGCTGGGGGTTGTGGGGGGGGGGGCTGTGGGCCGGTGGGAGGTGCTATAGTGTGTGGGCCGGTGAGAGGTACTATAGTGTGTGGGCCAGTGGGAGGTGCTATAGTGTGTGAGCCGGGGGGAGGTGCTATAGTGTGTGGGGGCTGCTTTTAATTTCCAGTCCACAATGCTCAATGTAATGTTATTGAGACTGAGGAAACACTGTAATAGACGTAGCTGTCATCTTATGGTACTTTGTCTTCTCTGCTCTTGGGTTATACTAAGCTTTATGGTGTCTGGATTATACACTTGATTTGGTATCTTTGTATAGAATAGTTACTAACCTGGAGAATCAGCAACAGTGAGAAACAAGGTGGACCGGCACTAGCGTTTAGTGCAGTGCGTGGAAGGAGCAGTCTATCATGCAAGAGTACGGGGTGCTCTTCCAGGCAGTGAACCATACAATCCAGTAACGAAGGAAGGAAAATGGAGGCACTCACCGCATGAAGTCTTCTTTATTTAAAAATCATAGTGTAAAAAAACAGAGTTGCTAGCAGTCGGCAGGGACACCAGACAACATTAAAACACAGCTGTTTCTCACACTTCTACACGTTTCATCAGACCATCTGAAATGCGCATGAGCCAGAGAAACATCTGTCACACATTTTAATGTCTGGCATCCCTGCCGGCTGCTAGCTAGAGATGAGCGAACCTGCCGACAGGGGGAATCAGACGCCGAGAGTTCAGGTTCATACAAACCCGAACCTCGGCAGGTTTGCTCATCTCTACTGCTAGCGACTCTTTTTTTTTTTTTTTACAATATGATTTTTGAGTAAAGAAGACGTCATGCAGTGAGTGCCTCCATTTTCCTTCCTTCGTTACTAACCTAGAGAATATTGTATATTTTTAATATCATTGTGTGGCGCACTGCCAAGAGGGAAGTGTAGTGCAGGGGACAGAGTGTGCAGGCCGGCTCGGTGTTGGGGCGTCCCATTGTAAAATTCACAACCAGGTCAACACAATGACTTGTTCTGGACCAGAACTGATGGCGTTACACAGTCCATGGTAAAGATAGTAATTTCCCCGGGTCACACCCTGGTGTGTTGTCGAGTCAGATATTGGGTGGGTTGCCCTGGGGGTAAGGTGCAGTAAACATGCCAAACACATTTTGGTAAAGATCTCTTTATTGGATAAAATGTCTTTCAGAAAGGTAATGGCACATACTTTTTTATGGCAGCAATCCAATAACTGGATATAGATAACTGGAGCAAGGGGCACCCTGTAGGGTATATAGAACGGAAGAGTCAGGTCCCTGTGAAGCCGTAACCCAAATACTAATTCCTGAGGGGTGCCTACTGGTTGGCAGTCACCAAATGTAGCTGCACACAGATGATGTGTAAGGTTCTGGTCACAGGGGTCTAGGCCCGGCCTGAAGCCCTGAAGAGTTCTGGTGCAGCATTGGGCACCTTCTGTACCGTGTCTCTTTTTCTCTTTTTGTTTCAGTCAGGATGGACCCAGTTGTTTTCACCAGGAATAGTTACTTCTTCCACAGGGTCCTGTACGCTCCAAACCTACCAAGGATTCAAAGTCTAACTCAGTGATTAGAGGGAGAGTGGATGTTCCTCTCACTTTTTTACTCTGTACTAGACTCTGGTAGAACAACTGAACCTCCTCCCTCTAGGGGAGGCCTGGGCAGCCTTTTCTCACTTTCCAGAAGTTTCCATATAAAAGTGTATGGGTCAGTGTATCTACATGGGCCCCCCTCCCTCCTCACAGTAACAAAAGTGCAAAAACATAAAAATCATATAAAACAGTACTATCAAAAAGTGTGCAGTACGATGTAAAACATTACAGTCCTGAGATCGGAGGGCAACGTCCATCAAGCAGCACAATGTATACATTCACAGAATGGACTGAACCTAGTCACTTATTGACCACGTTGTCCATTAAACTCAGTGGACCCATTGGAGGTATGCTATGGTATATATCAGGGTTGGGGAACCTTTGGCCCTCCACTTGTTGCAAAACTACAATTCCCATCATGCCTGGACAGCTAAAGCTTTGGCTGTCCAGGCATGACGGGAATTATAGTTTCGCAATAGCTGGAGGGCCCAAGGTTCTCCATCCCTGATCTTTATTGGCAACCACTGAGTATATGGTCAAAGTGTGATACATAGCCTTGCGACAACATCGCCTTAGTGCATCAGAACACATGCCAAGTCAAGTGGACATGTGTATAGTTGGGTCAAAAGTGATTATGTGTATTGCCAGATTTAACCCCTTCCCAACCCATGAAGAACGGAATAGGTTGGGTGAGAGTATGACACAGGCTTAGGAGACTGGCCCACACTATACCTGGTAAGTGCCGGCTTCTAGAAGTGTACACATCATATATAAAATCATTCTATACATGTCAGTAACAGATACAATTAAATATTACAGTCATCATAGTCTATGTAAACATTACATAGGGTCCATATTTTTGGTCGCCATCTCTTGAAGTCCCTTTTTGGTAAGGATGATTGTCTGGAAGATGTCATGTCTGGTCACCTAGGTACCTCGCATCCTCAGACTACCTATTCCTCCAAAGTGTGTGTGGAGGGTGGTCTACTCCCTGGCTTACTGATGGGATCCTGCATAGAGAACCCACTCCATGGTGTTTATATGCCCTAAAAGAGCAAATTGACGTAGGTTGTCCGTATGAGAAAACGCCATCTAAATGTTCCAAGTAGTTCCATTTATGTCGTTAGGGGGTGTAGTCTTCTTCCTCCGTATACTGCGGCCACTTGAGATGAGCTCGCCAAATCCTCTCTGATGGGAGAAGGCGTAAGAAGATCGCCGAGTAGATACTCCACGTCTCATGGGGCTCACCTCATCCTCTTGAGGTACTTTCACTTTGTAGCGGTCTGGATTTCTGTGGACCTTAAAAGAAGAGAAACTCATTACAACATAAATAAGAGTTACAGTCTGTATTATACTCCAGAGTTGGCTTCACAGAGCTGAATCCTCCCAGCACCCCCTGCTTGTTCAGACTCTGCGCAGAGCTGGCTCTGGTGATTTGCATTCTTGGAAGGTTTTTGTGTTTGCTCTAAGGCCTTATTCACATGTTCAGTAATATATTCTAGTCCTGAAACAACCCGGATTGGACATCCGTAGTACATCCGTATTTACGTAAATCCGTTTTGACTACTGACTGCTTTACACAAGTTAATAAAGTTGAGTAGGTTAAAAAAAAATAGCACCAGTTTACCCAACCCCTAAAATAAGTCACATGATCGCTTGTCAGCCTGTGGTTGCTTAGGAACAGAACCTTGTGACCTATGAGTCATCCGTATTTTTTTTTACGGAAATACGGATGCCAAACATGTAGCAATCCATAAACAATCGTAAACAATTGATTTCAATGAGAGGATCCAGAGAGGTTGTCTGGAAAACATGGATACAGCCAATGGCTATATCCATGTTTTCCACATAGCCTTAGGGCTTTATCCAACTTCAGCAGCTCCAGCTAATCAAATGCCGAAAGTTCGGGTTCGGATGGACTCCAGCATCCTCGAGGTTCGCTCATCTCTAGTTATAATGTCATGTATGAAAATGTAGGGTTGGCTTGTTTGCACCAGGATGAGTTGAGTCACTGTTATACATGTTGCATATAACTCGTGTGATTTCCTTTGTTATCCAAGTATTAGTTTGACAACTGTATAACTTTCTTTGTATTGTTGTCTTACAAACACACACTCTATTTTGAGATTGTATAGTGACAGGACCTGTTTGTACTTTTCATCTATGTGTTTATTTGGTCCAGTTCACATTGAGAATTTTCATGTGAGTCTCTTTATTTGCATCCGTTCCTGGTGTCATTGCCCTGAGTATTGTAGGGTTTTTTCCAGTATGTTTGGACCATCTGCGGTCCTATTTTAGATGTTTTTAACTTTGTGTTGGTGGTAAATGTAATAAAGATTATTTGTATATTTTTCCTATCATTTGGTGGTATTTTGTGCATAATCATTTATGTAAATTTTTTCTGCTACGTATGGGTGGTTTCATACTGAGGAATTCTCGCGGATAATGTCCATGGAATTCCGCTGTCTGTCCACGTGCACGGCCGCACGCCTTTCCGCCGGCTCCATAGACACCATTGTATGGGCCGGCGTATTCTGCTATCCGCCGAAAGAAGTGACATGTCACTTCGGCGAATTGCAGAATACGCCGGCCCATAGAATGGTGTCTATAGAGCCGGCGGAAAGGCGCGCGGACAGACAGCGGAATTCCATGGACATTATCTGCGAGAATTCCTCAGTATGAACCCACCCTATATTTGTATATTGAACATATCGATTTTTGCACCTACCCATTATAACTATTTAGGTATTGAGCTGTGCACACCATTTCTTTCTTTTTGCGATGTATGAAAATGTGATAGTTCTGTTATCTATAGAATTGTTATCTTTATTTGCAAGCTTGCTGACCATTTTCAATATAAAAGTAGAAGAATTGTAAATGTTGCTCTAGAGTCTAATAAAGATTGAATATACGGCACAGCTCCTGTTTCCTCTTATGCCTGCTTCCTACATGAGAACTTAGCAGAGGACCTGCCTGCTCAGCCAATCTCTGGCCATGGCTGTATCCCGTCTTGGCCAGTGACTTGGATGAGTGGGCAGGTCTTACTCTGAGCTCTCATCACGACAGGAGCAGCAGAGGCCGGCAGTGGAGGAAATGGGAACTGCTGTGAGACTTGTGGGGGACTGGGGTTAGGTAAGTATAGCTTTTTTTCCCTCCATGAATTTTTTTTTTTTAAATGCCAGAATACCCCTTTAATGGAGACCATGCAATTTAAAAAGTCAAAACCTAAATAAAGAGTAAAAAATAAATAAGTAAATATATATATATATATATATATATATATAAATATATATATATATATATATACTGTATATATATATATATATATATATATATATATATATATATTACTTTTAGGCTATGTCGCCACACATTTGCTTAGTAATTTGGTCATTATTTTTCAACCAAAACCAGGAGTGGATTGAAAACACAGAAAGGCTATGTTCACACACTGTTAAAATTGAATGGATGGCCGCCATTTAATATTGAGCAAAAATACAGTGTGGGAACATAGCCCTAGTCTTATTATTATCATTATTATTATAATTTTTTTTACATGATTGTAATTCTTACAACAGGTACTTACTTTATCCACTGCAGATGGGAAGACGACCTTGAAAAAAAAGTTCATTGCCAAATACGGAAGGAGACATATAGCGGTTGTTAGGATGATTATTAACCAGATGTTTGGTTGCCTTAATGCATTTGTAATAGTTCCTGCATTGGGATAAGTAAAGATGGGTTAGCAGGTGTCTCTCTAGACCTCATTTGACTTTGCCTATATCATATCTGTCAAAGCCCAAGATATCTAGAATAACACATTGACCAAAACAAATGCACATAAATAACGCACGTTTTTACATTCACAGCTTGGGGATTTATGCTATGGATTTTCACCATGGCCTTTACCCCTAGAATGTATGGGAATGAAATCCACATTGAATCAAACCTGTTGTATCTGGACCTAACCATGTAATGAGACAGTATGCTGCATAGTACCTTCAGTGCACCATGTGATCACCATCATATGAATGTCCAGAGTACCCCTTTAAAGAAACTTTTCTAACACAATTGTGATGTAATGCATTGATTCTCCTCTGGGGGTGCTGTTGGGGAAGTACACATTTCCTACCAGGAACCGGGCTCATTGTTGTCTTCTCAAAGAGTGATTAGCCAAAGTGCACAGGCTTTTTAGCTGGTATCGGGAGTGTATAACTATATGCATCAGTATAGTATGACATAGAGTTTTACTGCTTTATCCTGGACATACTGTCTTGTGACACCTCCACTTTTAATGCCTGATCCACCCTTATAATACATACCTGTCATGGTTAACATGGAGGTAAACAGCATGTGACTGCCGCTGCTGTGTAAGTCATAGGTTATTGAGAAGTAAAGAATAATTGTTCCAAACACAGAAAAGGCAAATACGAATGTCCAGTAGGTCATGATGAGCCCAGCCTGCATAGAAATACAGAATAATAATAATAGTATTTATAATGTCTTTATGTATTATACATACTGTTCTGGCAGAGAACAGAAGAGTTGATGCACCTTCACCACACTACACTAAACCCAGGATAAACCCTGCATAGAATACAGTGGGCGAATAAATAAAATCTGACTAAGGCCCTGTTCCCACTGAGGAAAGGTAGCGGAATTCCGCGACGGATTGTCCGCCGCGGAATGCCGTTAGCCTCCCGCTCATAATGGGAGTCTATGGCAGGCGCGCGCTCCTGCCCTGTCCGCGCTGAAGAATGAACATGTTCATTCTTCAGCGCGTACAGAGCAGGAGCGCGCGCCTCCCATAGACTCCCATTATGAGCGGGAGGCTAACGGCATTCCGCGGCGGACAATTCCGTCGCGGAATTCCGCTACCTTTCCTCAGTGGGAACGGGGCCTAAGAGCACAACTGTCTGACTTTTAGCAACCAATCAAAGCGCAGTCCTGGCCAGTGATTGGCTGAGCAGCCTGTCAGTTCAGAGACCACTCTGAAGCTACAGCAGGAAGCTAGCAGAGGGCAGAACACCGGGAGCATGGACAGGTAATGTATACAGTTTATTATTTTTTCTTTTACACAATTGTCAGCTGCGCATCGCTATTACACGCAGTGATGCGCGATAGGCCAAAGGAAAAAATAAGTTTTGTATAGGTTGTTTTAACACCCCATAGGGATAAACTAGGACCTTTAAGGGCTTTGAGGCAGGCCTGGTGCAGAGTGGCACACAATATTTTAGATCTGCACCCCACAGTTTGGAAAGGAGACAAGTAGAGATTAGTAAATATCGAGCACGCTCAAGTCCATCCTAACCCGACTGTACAGCATTTGAGTACTGGTGGCTGCAAAAGTCAGATGCAGCCCTTGGGAGTCCTGGAAAACATAGGCTGTATCCATGTTTTCCTAAAGGTTCCCCCTTTAGTAACGTATGCCCTGTCCTCTGGGCTACGTCAAACACATGTATGCAAAGTAGTCACCCTCCAAAGGAAAGGGCATACATCTGTATGGACTTCTTAAGGAGACTGCAAAAAATCTGGTTTTTGGGTCTTACAGACCATGCAAATTCCAATAGGAAAAAATATGCATATGTGTACTGGGTATATTGCCAAAATTAAGGAAAAAAAGTTTTGAACCTTCCTTACCTGGAAGTTGACAATGAGTACAAGAGCAGTGGCTGTAGTAAAAGCAAATGTCTGATAGTCTGAATTTACTAGTCCTCCATCTGTGGTCATGTGCCAGAAAGCTCCATAAGGGATGAAGAAAATGACCAGAGACGCCACAGTTCCGTGGAGAAGACTGAGGAAGAACTTTGTGTAGTTAAACAGTTGACCTTTTTGCCCCGGGATGTACAGACTCGGACACTGCATGCTGAGCTTGTCACCGACGTCCTGGTTAGTAATGAGGAGAAATATAATGTAAGGTTAATGACCAGAAGCGGATGGCTCTCCTCATTGTGTATTGGTAGTGTGGTGTCCCACAGTTAAGTATCCCTAGGCACCTGTCGCAAAATTCTCTCTTCAGTTCAGTGGTGATGAAGGTAGCATTCTCTAGTTTCACCATTAGGTGTCAGTGTTATTTCTAAACTTGGTTATTTCCCTACACAGCTGAAGTAAGCAAAGGGTTACTGTTATTACTGTACCATGTGGTCTGTGCTGACCTATAAGAGATACTCTTTCTTTCTCTACCTATCCCTGATCTTCACACACACACAGCCCCTGGGGAAGTAACTAGCTAGCCCCATATGGACAGGAAGTTCAGATCAGTGTAGTCTAGACAGTGTGAAGTTAGGTAGTGAGACACATGAATATGTACCAGTCAGAGACACTCAGTTTTCCTAGTCTATCAGAACTACTATGCTGTGTTAGAAGCTACAAGGAGGACAAGTCGGGGATAAATCCAGCCCACACCGAGAACCACGCTACAAAGTGCAGGGCAGTATCCCAAGCTACAAGAGTAACTAGCCTGGATAGGACAAAGCAACTAGAGGGTCTACGTATCCTATGTCATAGTGCAGGTGACACCGGGAAGGCTTGGACACTTAGCTTCACCCAGGTAACCACGGCTAGGGCTTGTATCACCCTATTAGGATGGTAGCTTGAAACTGTAGGGCAGACGGTGGCCAGACAACAGTCTAAACACGATCATAAGTAAACTTCTCACTCTCAAGTATCTCTCATGTATTCTTCTTAAAGTTCCGGCAGAGCACAATACTACTTTGGGTTGGGACTCCCTTGACAAACTCCTCTCCGCTACGCTGCTCCACTCTACTCTAAATCAACTATCTAAGCACCGCTATAACTACCTCTATTCAGCACTTACAAGTATCTCCACAGCACAGATCCAGTGAGGCACTAACGTTTATAACAAGATAAACTATCTACTGTCAAAGTGTTCTGTATTCTCAATAGACCATACAGTAAAGCTGTTCTATTTATTCATTGGGACTCAGTCTTCCTATACACATCTGCTACACACCTTGGGTCATTTTCCCCTTTCTGTAGACGGCAGTACTGGGTGGGCCGTTTGCCACTCAGGACTACCATGACAAGCTCAAGGGACCCATCACAGCCCAAGGGACCCATCACAGCCCGACAGGTCACCGACCATTTCAGGGGAGTACAGCCAGCCATCTTCTACAAAGCAGGCATCACCATCACACTTGTGTGCTGAGCTAGCACTGGTGTCACGACATTTACACCTTTGGCTGAGCTGTACAGTACCACTGAGAACATCTCTCTCCCAGTGGTACACCACCACAGTAGCACCGGGTTAATGTGCCACCACTACACTCCAACCATTTTGGGCAGCCACAAGTGGGCCAGAAGAGGCCCGGAGGCCTTTGATTGTCTTACAGACCATTATGGCGTATACTGTGGCTATGGAAATACCCCTTAATACTATATAACCAGGCAGACTTACCATTCAGAACTGTAGAGCATATTCGCAGCAAGAGAGCTTTATGAGGAGCCAAAGGGGCTCTAGATTTTTAAAATCACTACGGCCCAAGTCACAGTACCTGGACTCCATGGACTCCACCAATGATATCTTTTCAATATAACATGTATTACACCATTCTTACCTGGTCTTGCAGTCCAACAACAATTATAGGAAGACTGGAATACAGGAGGTTGTAGAGAGCTATGAACACGGTGTCGTACACGGTCTGACGAGAGTAGATGAAAGAAAAAGTCTTAATAAAATATAATATTCAAATTACTTTACATAATTTCCTTATAGCAAATTGATGTATGATCAGCAGGAGGCAGCTCCCATATCTGCTGTATAGGGACATCTGAGTGCTGGGGCCTCCTCACTTACTACATTCATTACCAGCTGTACCTGATTCTGCAATTTAAGGGTGGGTTCATGCATGATTTAAAGGGGTGAAAAGCCACCCCTCGTAACGGCTGATATTGGCCAAATACGGACAATAATCCTTTAGTGTAATAGAGCCTTTAGTGGATGTCTGACCTCCCAGACCCGACTGATTACATTTTTTGACATGTCTTTAAAACTTGAACAAATTTCTTTTTCTTTGCTTTTTTTTCTTTTAATTAAAATGGACATTTTTAAAGTGAATGTCTACTTTAGTAGGAAACATAACTCCTCAGTACCTGACCAGAGAATCCATTGAAGAAGGAATACCAAAAGTGCACAAGTGTGTAGGCAAAGTTCTTGTAGAAGAAGTAAGTCAGGAACTTGCACATGCGGATGTACGACCAGCGGCCATGGACCAGAAGAAGCCTTTGGAGGTATCTGAACTGAGCGAAGGAGTAGTCGCTGGACATGACCGCCTGCATCCCCTCCTGTCCACTTATACCCACTCCTATATGGGCAGCTGGGAAATAGAAAAAGATAAAATTAAGCATAGCTATTATATTAAATGATAAAGCCCCCGGTTCCCAAATGTAAAGATGACTACATCTTTATGGGTATGCCTTCTTACTTTTTATCATGTTGACGTCATTTGCACCATCACCGATTGACAAGGTGACGGCCTTCTTGTATTTCTTCACCAAGTCCACCACCATGGCTTTCTGCTTTGGAGTCACTCTACAGCAGATGACGGATTTGCATTCGCAGGCCAGGTCCACAAAGTTCCTCTGTCGCTCTTCCTTTAAGGCGTTGGTTTTGCTCTTATCCTGTAGCTCCTTCTCTTTCTGTTCTTTCGTCTTTGGGAGTCTTAGCTTCAAACGTCTTCTTTTTCTTCTCCTCTTCTCAAGTAAGATTTCATTCTGTTGTATTAGTGGCAGAAGAGAGAAGTCACATGGGGACATTTACAATGACGGTGGCACTCCTGTTGCTATGTGTGTATAGTTATTTTAGTGTATAGGACAGTGTATACCGTATTAGTATTCTAGTGTACAGCCAGTGTGGTGTCGCTGGAACTTACTCATCTTTGCCTATGGAGTGTGGGTAATTCTTGTGTTATATGTTGTATCATCTATACATTTCTGTCACTTACCAGCCACGATCCAGTAATGATTAATGTCCGTTTTTTATTAGACTCTGGATTAAGATCACTGTTCAGTTCTCTTCGCCTATTGCTAGATTTTTGGAGATCGATTCTTTTCTGTATTAGGTTGCTGTATAAATAGATTAAGAGTATATATATTATAGTATAGTATATAAGTATTGTACTACAATGGGGTGTAGCTAGTGGGAGCAACTAGAGTATGTGCCGTGGGTGCAGAGTAACTGAGCTATGTGCACTGGGTGCAGAGCAACTGGGATATGTACACTGGGTGCAGAGCAACTGGGATATATGCACAAACTGGTATTTGTCCCCTGGGTGCAGAGCAACTGGGATATGTGCACTAGGGGCAGACCAACTGGAATATGTGCACTGGGTGCTGAGCAACTGGGAAATGTGCACTAGGCGCAGACCAACTGGAATATGTTGCACTGGGTGCTGAGCAACTGGGAAATGTGCGCTAGGCACAGACCAACTGGAATATGTGCACTGGGTGTTGAGCAACTGGGATATGTGCACTGGGTGCAGAGAGACTGGGATTTGTCCCCTGGGTGCAGACCAACTGAAATATGTACACTGGGTGCTGAGCAACTGGGATATGTGCACTGGGTGCAGAGCAACTAGGATATGTGCAGTGGGTGCTTAGATTCTGGGGTCTGTACCTTGGGTGTTGAGCAACAAGGATATGTGCTCTGTTTGCAGAACAACTGGGATATGTGCCGTGGTTGCTTTGAAACTAGGATATGTGCGGAGTGCCAGTTAAGGTGCCAGCAAGTTATTTTGTCTTGCACCAGGTGAAAGTAAGCTATGGTTCTTAGCTAGGTAGGACTGTGCTTGGATTGTTAAAACAAACCTGTACCTTCAAAACAATTTACAAAAACCCACACAGTTTCGTTAATTTAACCCTTTAAAGTGGTAAGAAGGTGATTTTATTCATTCCTGTAATACAACCCCTGAAAGTCTTCTCCGTGGTGCACAGCTCTTTCTATTCCAGGGCATTGGACCAGAACTGAAATGTTTGCCAGTAGTTACACACACATGGATTTCCTTTCCATATGTGACTTTTCAGTCACAGTGTGGGCCCTCTGGAGAACACAGACAGGCTCAGCTTGAACTCACACAGTCCAGGCTTTCTCCTGCACAAACTAAGCCCCGCCCCACTTCTTGTGTTCTGTCTTTGTCTCTCTGCTGCCAGACATTGAATTCCTCGAACAAAAGGCAGCAGCTTGCAGGGGGACAACTCGTGACCAAGACTATATTTTATAAATATAAATATCTTCCTTTATTTATAGTATAATTTTCTAGACTTACTTGACCTCTTCTCCATAGGTAATAACAGATTCATCCGTCAAGAGCTTACACGAAAACCCTATGTTTTCAGCAGTCTCTGAAAAATAATATAAGTCAATGGTAGGTGTGACGGGGCAACATTGCTGGCGACATTATGTGCAGTCAAGTTTCCTCCATCTGTACAAGGATTTAGGGCAGGGATGGGGAAGCTTCGGCCCTCCAGCTGGAGGGCCGCAGGTTCCCCATCCCTGCTTTAGGGTTTCGAATGGCCCATTTACCTTTTTTGTCTCCGGTCAGGACCCAGATCTTTATATCTGCTTTAGCTAACATATAGATTGCCTGGGGTACACCATCCTGCAACTTGTCTTCAATGGCTGTGGCTCCCAACAACTGCAAAACACAATCGAAAGAGTATTAACCACCACAGGTCCAAGCAGTTCCTTGTAGAGAGTGGAAGTGTATAATCTGTGGGTCGTTTCCTGAAGACATTGGTATTTGGGTGTGAGCACGGTGGCAAAATAATGCAATTTTAGTTAATGTTGCAGTATGGTTCAGTACTTAAAGGGAAACTATCAGCAGGTTGGACAAATCTAACCTGCTTAATATGTCCCTATTGCACAGGAGATGCCCTGGAGAAAGGTGTGTCTTTTATCCATCTTTTTTACAATGGAAGTCTATGGAAAAACTGATCAAAACAGATGCACACAAATGCATTTGTTTTCCCATCCAGATGGTGGGGCGAGTTTTCTGCTTCTCATGAATATTGAGTACTACTGGGCTCATGCACATAATGAAGAGGACTACTTATTGTCCATGTTATTTAGGAAGATATCTCTAAATCAGCTGCACAGAACAATGTAAGTGAAACATCATTCTGTTCAGCTTCTCAGTCACTAGTTTATGCTACCCTGAGATAGGACAGCCTAAACCTACTGACAGAGTCTCTTGGAAATAACATGGGCAGCTTACATGAGACAAGCATTAACTATATATTTAATGTTGTTGTTTTTTTTTTAACTTTGCATATGTCATAATAGGTATACTTTAATCTGGTCCCTTTAATTGCTAATGTCTTCTCTTCCATCATGTACACACAGCTGACATATACAATGTACATTTCATGGTACCAATGTTGGTACATAGTCCAGACAATCCCTATGTCACATACCACCAGGTCATTTTCGATCTCTTCATACACTTTATCCAGGGCTTCATCACGGTCGTTTATGGCCACGTTGGCTTGCTGGTACTTTTTATTCCATTTCTCAAAGTCTTCCTGGCTGATGTCTTTGTAGCAGAGACACAGGGTCCTAAGAGTCTCATTGGCGAATACCTAATACCCAAAGTGAAGGGAAAGCCATGCTTTAGATCAACTCAATGGAAGCAGTGCAGATTATAATGTAGAATAAATAATGCAAAGGTGGCATCAAGTCCAACAAGGCCGCCGTCATATAAAATAACATACCACCTTGTCTTTCAGTGCAACCCTTCCACTTATAAGCTACATGGGAGATCATTGATCATGTCTATGAAGTCCCCATTGTCAGTCACCTACAAAAATGGCCACAGAAATTTTCGTCTACTGTACAAGAGACTATATCTAGATGCGGCATGAAGATTGTTTTAGCTCCTTCCATCATAGACAACAAGAAAATGGTGATAGAAAAAATACTGGAATTAAAACACTGGAATTAGCACTTGGGTATGGGCTGAGCAGATCCATCACTGGCCTATCTGGTCCATTTCTACCATTTCACATGAACTTACATCTAAAGCAACTTGAGTCTCCTCTTTGATGGGGTTGTCTGGATGCAGACGTTGATAAATGACGGTGTCAGCTCCCTTGCAGTAAAGTCTTATTTTCCCACTGGGATCCCGAACTGGAATTAAACAAAAAAGCACAAAATAGTGAGCGCTAGAACTTTGTGCACACTTGAAGATGGAAGAATTGGCTGAAGTTGGATGCAGTTCTAAGGCTGCTTCGAAACTATGGGTACAGCCATAGGCCATATCCATGTTTTCCCTGACTCTGCTGAGCATTGATCTCTTATTTTTTTTGTGGTAAAATTTTATAAAAACAATATTAATTTGATATTACTGTCATCATACCGATAAGGCTGGGTTCACACTGTTTTTTTTTTTCATAAAAATGGATTGAAAAAACACAGATGCATTTGTGTGCATCTGTTTTGATCAGTTTTTCCATTGATTTCCATTATTATAAAAAAACGCCTCAAATAAATCTTTTTTTTTTTTAACGTACACAAGAAATGAGGCCGACCACGTTTTTGTGTATGTTAAAAAGAAAAAACTGATTCATTTTGATCTGTTTTTTTGTAATGGAAGTCAAAAACGGATAAAAATAGAAGCACACAAATGCATCAGTTTTTTTGCAAACCCCCCCCCCCACAAAAAAAAAACGCAGTGTGAACACAGCCTAATACATTTAAAGGGGTTCCAGGTTTAGTACATTGATGGTTAATCAATGTCTGGTCAGTGGGGCAGCTGTTTGGGGGTCATTGCACTGGTATCCATACACAGTTGACAGTACCAGCAGCCCTGTGTCATCTAGTGGTAATGCGCTCAACTCGCACCACCTAAGTAGATGGCCCAGGGCTTCTAACACTGTTTACTTGGTATAGGTGCCAGTGCAGTGTCTCTATCAAACAGCTGATCTTCAGATCAGACATTGATGGGGAGGCCATCAATAATATAAACCTGGACAACCCCTATTCTACAAAGGGGATATCTAAAAATGAAGCTGCACAAAAATTGCCGACTTGCATACTTATTTCGCCTCCATTTTTGCAAAGAGAGTTTTGGCCCCTCAAAGGAAAAATATAGTATAAGCTTTACCTATTACAGACATGCGTTTTCTATCGCTGTTGAAGTCAAGGATCGCCAGTCTTTCATAAGTCACTTCTTTCCCGAGCTCACTAATGGTGATGGTACTTTGGGTTCTTGAAAGAAAGACGAAACCAAAATTTCTGGCAGCGGTTACCAGGGCACCTTCATCTGGAGAAGCGGCTTCATAGCACAGATCACCTCCTGGAAGGATACAGAAAATGGACATATATTGGTTAGATTATTTATGATCTTGCTTTAGCATGGTGTCATGGTGTCCCCGGCCTGGTCATGAACATGGTTCCTTTATAGGTGCATGCATGGGCACTTTTTTTAGATTCAATAAATGGCTATGGAATATGTTGGGACAGGTCATCCGTAAAAGGGTTATTTTGCAACATACACCCCTATCTTTATACCCTGCCATTGCATATGGTCCCTTCTCTGTACTGGGTGGTGCAAAAGTAGGTGGACAGTATGTGTAATAGAGTTATGAAGAGGGAGATTTATTAAACATGATATAAAGTGAAACTTGCTCAGTTGCCCCTAGCAACCAATCAGATTCCACCTTTCATTTTTCAAAGAATCTGTGAGGAATGAAAAGAGGAATCTGATTGGTTGCTAGGGGCAACTGAGCCAGTTTCACTTTACACCATGTTTGATAAATCTCCCCCTTCATAACCTTATTACACATACTGTCCACCTACTTTTGGACTTCCTTGTATATGAGAACAGCTCTGTAACAGCAGTAATTGTTCGTAATGAGATTTGCTAATAAAGTTTTGAGATCTTAGATGGTAGATCTTCTTTATAACACTAGATGAAAGGACATAGAAAGTGACCATATTGAAAGCCACCAAAATACATAGCCATTGACTTTCTATAGTCCTTGAGTTTTATTTGCAGTTTTGCAGGGATAAGCCACAAAGCAATGAAACGAACGCCGTTCGCACTTACCTTCTTTTGCGTCCACCATCACCGTGTGACACAGAGCGAGTAACTTAAAAAACTGATGGACGCACTGATCTTTTCCAAACCGGATTTGTTGAATTAAACTTTTATCGTTGTAGGTAAAACTGGGATCTGCTAAAGGATTCCAGCTGAAGTCCACGTTCTGAGAAGAAATGGGTTAATAACGTAAAAATGTTGCCGTAAAACTTTACCATATTTAATTGGACTATGACAAAAATAATGCAAACATAATACCAAACAAAAGTATATAAAATATTTAAAAAAAAATACTATATGGGGGACATGTACGAATGCCATGCCAGGAAGAAGGCACAGATTCACCCCTTCTCCAGTGGCGTAACTACCGTAGAGGCAGGGTAGGCAGTTGCTATGGGTCCCATGCAGGAGGGGGGCCCGGGGGAGAAGGTAAGAGCGTGTGTCCTTCTGCTTAACCCCTTATGTATTGCAGTGTGTAAGTGACCCAATGTTTACTTACATGCTGCAACACAAAAAAAAGTGTTAACAAGCAGAAGACAGAGATCTCTGCTTTGCTGCACTGATTACCTCTCACTTATGTACTCCAGCTGGCAATCAAGTAGTAAAATGTGCAGAGGTCAGGGGTTATCAATGCACCAGCAGTAAAGCAGATATATGCGGGTAGTGCTTTGTGTTGTGCGTAGGGGAGGGGGGGCCCCTTAAAATTTTTTGCTATGGGGCCCCGTAAATCCTAGCTACACCCCTGCCCTTCTCCCTGGCGTACGCCTGCCATATCCCCCACTTTCCCCTACTGCCATATCCCTCACAGGCGGGGGGGACATGGCAAGGTGAGAAGGAGGCATGGCCTCCTCCCGCGCCAAATTTACCATAGTTTACTCATAAATCGCAGAAGAAATCTACACCTCAGTAGGTGTAGATTTCTGCGCCCACCATACTGCAGGCGCAGGTCAGGCTGATTTCACTAAGATGGATGTGCCTCTTGGTAAATCCGGCAGGGTAATTGGGGGCAGAGCTTAATCTAAGACCGGCGTACTCGTCTTCACAGGAGTATGTTGGTGTTCATAATTGTCCATCTATGAAGTGTCTATAGCTAGCTTAACTACACTTCAGTTGTTACCTCTGGCTCTCCAGGTGTTGCAAAACGATATGCTGATAATACTGGAGGTTATAGTTTTGCAACAGATGTAAAGCAATTAGTTTTTTACCGACATACATTAGACTTGCATACTGACCTCTGTAGCGCTAATCTTTTTTTCCGCCATTTTCTTTGGATCACCTGAAAAAAAGAATCAGTATCTTATGAAAGGAGCAAAAATTTGCGTCTTTAATATCCATGTTTTTGTTTCAACAAAATATTATTGTTCAGAAATAATAACATATTAAAAAATATGGTTTGGCCGGAGTTGTCCTTTAATTGGGGTATGCTATATAACAGGGGTAGGGAACCTTGGCTCTCCAGCTGTTGCAAAACTACAACTCCCATCATGCCTGGACAGCCGAAGCTTTTTCTGTCCAGGCATGATGGGAATTGTAAGTTTAGCAACAGCTGGAAAGCCAGGGTTCCCTACCCCTGCTGTATAATATTATTTTACATATCCCTGCACTGTACTTACCATACACTTCCCCATTGATAGTGCACTTCTTGAATGTCATTATGTTCTGGGTCAGCGTCCCAGTCTTGTCAGTGAATATGTACTCGATTTGTCCCAGCTGCTCATTCAGTGAGGTTGTCCTAGCTTTTGCCGGTGTGTCTTTCTTTGGGTAGTACATGTGTAAGTCCCAGTCAATAAAGAAACTCTGACCCAAACGAATCATTTCAACACTAAAAAAAAACAAAAAAACTTTGTAACTAGAAGTAAAAGTTTTTTTTCTATTTTAGGATGCTATATTTTTAAGACAACACCACGCCATCCAGGGGTTGTGTATGATGTGCACTCAGAACCGTTGGCTAAACTGCAATTCCACCAGCACACACTTTAAAGGGGTATTCAGGAGGGAAAAATATGCTTTTTCTTTTCTTTCATAACGTTATATGACTTTATTAAAGAAATGTTAATTTTATGTACATTTGGACATGATAGCAATGCCAAGTTTGATATATATCTGCAGTATATTGCATTCATTTATACACTGACTGGCAGTAAAGGGACTGTGTTGCCCTTTACTGCTACCAGTGGCTGTTTAGGGAACTGCAGGGCTGCTCATGCCCTGGTCTCAACACTATAAAATAACAATAAAACAGCTGAAGGCAGACACTGAGCCTCTTCTAATATCCATATATTACATGTTACCATTAGAATAGACCTTACACTAGGAGGAGCTGTCTGCATCACTAGTGCTGCAGCCTTCCTTAATGTCTAGATAATACATGTTACCATTAGAATAGACATTACACTGGGGAAGGAGCTGCCTGTGTCACTAGTGCTGCAGCATCCCCTGATGTCTATATATTACATGTTACCATTAGAATAGACATTACACTGGGGGAGCTGTCTGTGTCACTAGTGCTGCAGCCTCCGCTGATGTCTATATAGTACATGTTACCATTAGACATTACAATGGGGGAGCTGTCTATGTCACTAGTGCTGCAGCCTCACCTGATTTCTATATATTACATGTTACCATTAGAATAGACATTACACTGGGGGAGGAGCTGCCTGTGTCACTAGTGCTGCAGCCTCCCCTGATGTCTATATATCACATGTTACCATTAGAATAGACATTACACTGAAGGAGCTGTCTGTGTCACTAGTGCTGCAGCCTCCGCTGATGTCTGTATAAAACATGTTACCAGTAGAATAAACATTACACTGGGGAAGCTGTTTGTATCACTAGTGCTGCAGCCTCCCCGGATATCTATATATTACATGTTACCATTAGAATAGACATTACACTAGGGAGAGCTGTCTGTGTCACTAGTGCTGTAGCCTTCCCTGATGTCTATGTAATACATGTTAGCATTAGAATAGACACTACACTGGGGGAGTTGTCTGTGTCAATAGCACTGTAGTTGCAGCAAAGCAGGCAGATATAACAGCTTGAGCAGCCCTACCGTTCCTGACACAGCCATTGGTGGCAGCAGAGGGGCTATGTTGCCCATTACTGCTGCCAGTCAAAGTGAAGATAAATCAAGGCTTTGCTATCCAGGCATTATAGGAATTGTAGACTTTATGTACATGATATTAGTATGATATATATGTGCTGTACCTTACGTAGAGGGATATTGGTACCATCGTGTTAAGAACAATGATATATCCCCAAAAGCCAAGAAATCCCCGGTAGTTTGGTGAGTAGTTGTTGCCGTCGTACATATACCAGGATGTGTTTCCACTGTTTACATTGCTTTCCCAAAATGTCTGACCGATGGCTAAGCCAGCTGCGCACAGGATCAGGAGGATAAATATCTGCAAGACACAATACACAGTCTATATACAGAGAGAACACAGGATTACTATACTATAATACTGGAGGATTACAGTCAGCCTTACCATGTACACCATGCCGTTCATGAGATTATCGATTTTTGTTCTTTTCAGAGTTGATTTTCCACTGTTTCTCATAATTTTACTGTCCGGACCTAAGAGAGAACACAGCGCCATAAACCAAGGTGTGGAACATAAGGGGTTAAAATTATTATTCGAATCTAGATCAATAAATTAAAAATAATGGGAGAGATTTATCAAACATGGTGTAAAGTGAAACTGGCTCAGTTGCCCCTAGCAACCAATCAGATTCCATTCACAGACTCTCTGGAAAATGAAAGGTGGAATCTGATTGGTTGCTAGGGGCGACTGAGCCAGTTTCACTTTACACCATGTTTGATAAATCTCCCCCCCCCCCAATGTTTCTTGTAATAATTTGAATTATATCTTAGTGATTGTCTTAAAGGAAACATGCAGCCTACATTTTATTTTACTGATCAGTCAGATCCTAAAACTTCTTTTTCTCTAATCTGTTTCTATTTTCTGACTGTAATTTTTAAAATTTCAATTCTTATACATAGTTATGGGGGCGGCCATCTTGCCTGAGTTGTTTTTAACAGAATTTAGTGATATGCTTTACAGCAAGAATCATGGACATAGACGAGAATAGACAGGGTCTGTCCTCCTGGGGATGAATTGGAAACATAACTGAGCACGCTATGTGACCTGTAAAGAGGCCATTCCACAGGGATTTTTTTTTAAAGATTGTTGTTGTTGTTGTTTTTTTTCAAACAGTAAAAATGTTTCAATTTTCTGACTGAATGTTATTTCTATTCACCTTTGTACATTATTATGGTGGCAGCCATCTTGCCTGGGCTGTTTTTAACAGTCTTAAGTGACATGCTTTGCAGCTCGACTCATGGACATAGATGACAATAGACAGAGCCTGCCCCCTTGAGATGAATGTTAGCCTGCTCTGTGACCTGGGAAGAGGTCATTCCACAGGGATATGCTATTGGACAAAGGTGGCAGCAGAGAGCACTGTGTCGGACTGGAAATAATACAACACTTCCTGCAGGACATACAGTAGCTGATAAGTACTGGAAGGCTGGATATTTCTAAATAAAATTAAATTACAAGTCTATTTAACTTTCTGACACCAGTTGTTTTTTTTTTTTTTAAAGACAAACATTTTTACCGGAGTTCCCCTTTAAAGGAGACCTGCTTTCTATATGACCACTGGTACTGCACCCTAATCATAATTCTAAAATTACCTGCAAATATGACTAGGCCATGACAGTAATGAGTGTTGCGGATTTTGCAGCCACGGAGTAACATTTTATCATTATCAAGCCCGGAAGTGGATCCTCTCCAGAACAATGTGCCCACAAACTTATCCAAGCGGTTATTTGGCGCCTCACATTGCACTAGTCCTGGAAGAAATACAAGTAGAGCTTAGAGTCACAATACATTTCTATGTTAAAAACTTCTCCTGCTCTCCAGACTGGAAAGAATACACCACTTCCTGCAGGGCATACAGCAGCTGATAAGTACTGGAAGGCTTAAGATTTTTTTTCATAGAAGTAAATTACAAATCATTGGTACTTTCTGACATCAGTTGATTTGAAAGATTTTTTTTTTTTTGCTGGAGTACCCCCCTTAAAAATTCTATGACATAATGATAACCTCACCGTCAAATCCTGCGAGGTCACACTCATTTTTTAGATATTGGTCTGTTATTTCAAGGGACATTTTAAACTTCAAGTTTGTTTCACTGAAATAAAAAAAAAAAAAGGGAAATCAGTAAGAAAATATGAAGAATTTTAACAATTTCATTTTTCAAACATCTATTTCAGATACAATGGGGGAGATTTATCAAACATGGTGTAAAGTGAAACTGGCTCAGTTGCCCCTAGCAACCAATCAGATTCCACCTTTCATTCCTCACAGACTCTTTAGAAAATGAAAGGTGGAATCTGATTGGTTGCTAGGGGCAACTGAGCCAGTTTCACTTTACACCATGTTTGATAAATCTGCACCAAGATGTTGATCAAGGTGATGTTCCAGAATCCACCACTAGGGGGCATAGGGCCTTTAAAGTGGATGATAAACTAATCATAGTCGTAAGGACATGAATGGAAACATGGAGAAAAAGGTCCGCTTCTCTCCGAGAGATTTGGGAACATGTTTCTTGTTAAGAAATAAGAGATGAAGGAGTTTGTTGTGGTTTCTTACCCATCCAGCTCTGCTGTTTCTACATAGCACAAACTGTTAGGTTCAGAACTTGAAAGCAGCAACACATCCGCCTGTAGAAAGTCAGGACATAAAACATGTCAGACAAAGACTATGTTCACACAACGTTTTTTCATCTCCGTTTAAAATGACGTCCGTCGTTTTGAGTCTAAAATAAGGGACGTTATTTAGCTGCTCGACCTCCCCTGAGTGCACTGACGGGTGTTTGCACATTATTCTAGTTTGGTTACTAATCGATCGTTGGATAGGGCTTAATTGAAAAGTCCATTGAATTTAATAGCAAAAACGGTGACAGAACGGTGACAAAAGGAAAACGGTCTGTGAACTACAAATAAAAAACGTCTGCTGTTTGCAAAAGACGTCCGAAAATAATGATCATGTTCATTATTTTGACGCCCGCGGCAAAAACGTCCGTTATTTAATACGCTGTGTGCATTGGACGTCCGTCTTCCCATTGACTTCAATGCATTGCAGTCAGTTAAATCTGCTGTACTATAGTGGTAAAATTCTTATACATACAGTAGAGGGCAGTATTATAGTAGTTATATTCTTGTATATAGGAGCAGTATTATAGTAGTTATATTCTTGTATATAGGAGCAGTATTATAGTAGTTATATTCTTGTGTATAGAAGCAGTATTATAGTAGTTATATTCTTGTATATAGAAGCAGTATTATAGTAGTTATATTCTTATATATAAGGAGCAGTATTATAGTAGTTATAATCTTGTATATAGGAAGCAGTATTATAGTAGTTATATTCTTGTATATAGAAGCAGTATTATAGTAGTTATGCGGTTCAGGGAAGAAACAGAGTGCTGCACCTCACAACTATGGCTGATACTAGTGCCGCTAGGCTAAATAAAAAACACATCAGAATTTTGTGTATGAATTGATCAAGCCATACTGCCCCATGTACCTCGTGCCGGTATCTGATACACATGGGTCCCTACACTAAGTCCACACCGTGCCAGTCAGTGGCCACCAACCCCGCAGGCGTTATAGTAGTTATATTCTTGTATATAGGAGCAGTATTATAGTACTTATATTCTTGTATATAGGGGGCAGTATTATAGTAGTTATATTCTTGTATATAGGAGGCAGTATTATAGTAGTTATAGTCTTGTATATAGAAGCAGTATTATAGTAGTTATATTCTTGTATATAGAAGCAGTATTATAGTAGTTATATTCTTGTATATAGGAGCAGTATTATAGTGGTTATATTCTTGTATATAGGAGCAGTAATATAGCAGTTATATTCTTGTATATAGGAGCAGTATTATAGTAGTTATATTCTTGTATATAGGAGCAGTATTATAGTAGTTATATTCTTGTACATAGGTGCAGTATTATAGTAGTTATATTCTTGTATATAGGAGCAGTATTATAGTAGTTATATTCTTGTATATAGAAGCAGTATTATAGTAGTTATATTCTTGTATATAGAAGCAGTATTATAGTAGTTATATTCTTGTATATAGAAGCAGTATTATAGTAGTTATATTCTTGTATATAGGAGCAGTATTATAGTGGTTATATTCTTGTATATAGGAGCAGTAATATAGCAGTTATATTCTTGTATATAGGAGCAGTATTATAGTAGATATATTCTTGTATATAGGATGCAGTATTATAGTAGTTATATTATTGTATAAAGGAGTAGTATTATAGTAGTTATGTTCTTGTATAGAGGAGCAGTATTATAGTAGTTATATTCTTGTATATAGGAGCAGTATTATAGTAGATATATTCTTGTATATAGGATGCAGTATTATAGTAGTTATATTCTTGTATATAGGTGCAGTATTATAGTAGTTATATTCTTGTACATAGGTGCAGTATTATAGTAGTTATGTTCTTGTATATAGGGGCAGTATTATAGTAGTTATATTCTTGTATATAGGAGCAGTATTATAGTAGTTATATTCTTGTATATAGGAGCAGTATTATAGTAGTTATAATATGGAAGTAGAGTACGGTCGGCACTGCCGGTGCTGGTAGCGCTATGGAGCTAATAGAGATCCGACCTGAGCTGACTGATGCAAAGGGGTGCTCCCAGGAGAACAGGATAGCGTATATGATAACAAGTAGAAAAAGAGACTGGGGCACTCACCAGGCTTGCAAGTTCAGTTTATTGTACGGTACGACTTCAATCCATAGGTGAGGGAGGATAGATGGAATAGCGGGCGCTTACACCCCCGGGACGACGTTTCACGCCCACTCGGCGCTTCTTCCTGCCGGGGAATCACCTGACCTCGGGGAGGGGAGTGTTTAAATACCATTCACCAAAAAGCAAACGCAATAACCAGTGACATAAATAGTAATAAAAACACAAAATCATAGGCAGTTGTTGTAATCGTTACGCTCATTGAGTCCGAGAGGACCGACAGCATTGAGCTTTGAGATCCAGTATACCTCTCTGGACAATAAACGTCTATGCCAATCAGTGCCGTCCGTAGGGGCTTTAACCCTCTCTAAGCCCATGAACTTAATGCAGTTAGTGTCTCCTTTGTGTACTGTGCGTATATGCTCGATTAAACGCGGTACACCTTTACCAGTCCTGGTAGAGTACATGTGCTCTTTGTAGCGAATCCACATCTTCCTCTTAGTTTTGCCAATATAGAAAAACATACACGGGCAAAAAATAACATAAACCACAAAGGTGCTTTGGCTTTTAATGAAGTCTGGCACGTAAATGTCTGTACCATTCAGCTTGACATACAGCTTATCATGCATGAAGCTGCAGTATCCACACTGCCTACACTTCTTGTTACCTGCAGGTAAGGCCTGTCTAAGCCAGTTGGCTTCCCGGGGTTTATCTTTGTGGGCCAAATTAAGCACATCCCCTATAGTTTTGTTTTTTCTAAAGGTAATTACTGGGGGATTACTAGCTTTGGGGTTAAGATCAGAATCTGTTTCTAAAAACTTCCAGTTTTTTCTGATGGCAGACGAGATAATATGGTTCAATGGAGTATTCTGAAAGACAAAAGAAAATCTTTCTGGTCCTGTCTCTTTGTGTGTGTGGTATAGGAGAGTATTTCTGTCTAAGTTAGTGGCTCTGTTCAGACTCTCTGACACTATTGCTCTCGGATATCCTCTTTTGTGCAGTCTAGATTCTAGTGACTTGGCTTGTTTACAAAAACTATCATAAGAGGAATTGATCCTTCTGAGCCTGGTCATTTGGCCAAAAGGGATGGCGTCACGCACTGCAGCCGGGTGGGAACTGCGGTAATGTAGGAGTGAGTTGCTGGAGGTGGGCTTACGGTATACGGAGGTGTGTAGTGATCCCTCTTTCGCTTCAACCCATACGTCAAGGAATTCAATGCTCTGTCCACCGAACTTATGTGTGAATATCATATTAGAGCTATTGGACTCATTCAGGTATCTAACAAAATCTTGAAACATAGTTTCAGTACCCTCCCAGATAATAAAGAGGTCGTCAATGTACCTCAAAAGAAGTTTAATATGTATGATGAAGGGTTTATTGACAGAAAAAATAACTCTATTTTCTACCTCTGTGAGGAAAAGGTTAGTGTACGTGCAGGAGACCGGCGTACCCATCGCCGTCCCGATCTCCTGCACATACCATTGGCCATTAAAGGTGAAGGTGTTGTTGGATAAAATAAAAAGAAGGGCCTCTTTAACAAAATTATAAAAAATAGGTGACTTATCTGTGCGACCGAGGACGCGCTGAACAGCCTCCACACCCGCATCATGTGGGATGCGGGTGTAGAGGCTCTCCACGTCTACAGTCGCAAGGGAAAAGGAATCACTCCAATTGAACTCTGCCAGTGCTTTAAGGAATTCAGTTGTGTCCTTAAGATAAGTGGGGGCACTGTTGAGCAGAGGGCGTAAGGACCAATCAAGGTACTGAGATAAGCCTATATTCTATATTGGCAAAACTAAGAGGAAGATGTGGATTCGCTACAAAGAGCACATGTACTCCACCAGGACTGGTAAAGGTGTACCGCGTTTAATCGAGCATATACGCACAGTACACAAAGGAGACACTAACTGCATTAAGTTCATGGGCTTAGAGAGGGTTAAAGCCCCTACGGACGGCACTGATTGGCACAGACGTTTATTGTCCAGAGAGGTATACTTGATCTCAAAGCTTAATGCTGTCGGTCCTCTCGGACTCAATGAGCGTAACGATTACAACAACTGCCTATGATTTTGTGTTTTTATTACTATTTATGTCACTGGTTATTGCGTTTGCTTTTTGGTGAATGGTATTTAAACACTCCCCTCCCCGAGGTCAGGTGATTCCCCGGCAGGAAGAAGCGCCGAGTGGGCGTGAAACGTCGTCCCGGGGGTGTAAGCGCCCGCTATTCCATCTGTCCTCCCTCACCTATGGATTGAAGTCGTACCGTACAATAAACTGAACTTGCAAGCCTGGTGAGTGCCCCAGTCTCTTTTTCTACTTGTTATCATTATAGTAGTTATATTCTTGTATATAGGAGCAGTATTATAGTAGTTATGGCAAGTATACAGGTGTACGGCCGGCACTACACTGCAGCTATCAGGCAATGAGGAATTCGGACTGAGCGTCTATACATCCACATACACAGTGTGTGCGAATAGGTTAGTGGAGGTATAGTAGTTATATTCTTGTATATAGGGAGCAGTATTATAGTAGTTATTTTCTTGACGGCAAGACGAAACGCTCCTTTTGCATTAGGTACGAGGAGCACTGGTATTTCATCAAAAGAGCTAACGGAGTGGCAAGTGTAATCACACATGTCAGGGTAGCCCACTGCAGTGACACTAAGGTATTACGATACCTAAGTCTAGAAAGGATGCATCCAGGAAGAGAATGAGGAGAAGAACATCCTCCTACAGAAAGAAACTATCTGGATTAGCAGGTTAAACACCATTGGCCCCGCAGGCCTCAACGAACAAAACAAGTATGGGTCATTTTTTAAGTGCTGTCGTATTGTTTTTAACTTTTGTACTTTTTAATTTGATGAATTAATTTTACTTACCTATTTAACCACAACTTCTTCCTAGCAGTAACATCCATTGGCCAGAAAAAGCGTACAATCAGTATGTGAAACAGGCTGTTGCCTTGTACGCACCTGCACTCACCCCCCTTCCCAACTCAAGCTACTGTGAATGTTCAATAAACAGACTAAGGGCCCTATTCCACCGGACGATTATTGTTCAGATTATCGTTAAATCGTTCGAATCTAAACGATAATTGTTCGGTTGACGGCTGCAGTTAACGATTAATGACCGAACGAGAAATCGTTGATTGCTTTATAAGACCTGGACCTATTTTTATTGTTGCTCGTTCGCAAAACGTTAGCAAATCATTAGCTTTAAATAAGACGTCGTTCGCAGTAGATACGAATGCAATAGCGAAGAAATAGCGAAGAAAAAACAATCGCAAATACGATCATAAGTAACGATTATCGTTCCATGGAAATAAGTGAACGTTTTCAGGTCTTTCGCAATAGCGGTCGTTTGAGATCATTAATTGTTAACGATTATGTGAACGATAATCGTCCGGTGGAATAGGGCCCTAAGTTTCAGCATTTCAGTGAGTTCAAGCTCTTTTTCTTTGTTGTGGATTAGAGTAGTTATATTCTTGTACATTGGAGCAGTATTATAGTAGTTATATTCCTGTATATAGGAGGCAGTATTATAGTTGTTATATTCTTGTATATAGGAGCAGTATTATAGTAGATATATTCTTGTATATAAGAAGCAGTATTATAGTAGTTATATTCTTGTATATAGGAGCAGTATTATAGTAGTTATATTCTTGTATATAGGAGCAGTATTATAGTAGTTATATTCCTGTATATAGGAGCAGTATTATAGTAGTTATATTCTTGTATATAGGGGGCAGTATTATAGTAGTTATGCGGTTCAGGGAAGAAACAGAGTGCTGCACCTCACACCTATGGCTGATACTAGTGCCGCTAGGCTAAATAAAAAACACATCAGAATTTTGTGTATGAATTGATCAAGCCATACTGCCCCATGTACCTCGTGCCGGTATCTGATACACATGGGTCCCTACACTAAGTCCACACCGTGCCAGTCAGTGGCCACCAACCCCGCAGGCGTGCACAGCCAGGGAACGGGGGCCATGGGACGGCCCTGCGACCCCCATGCCACAGGACCAGACCCAAAAACACCACACCAGAACCCGGCCAGCACCGCCGGCGGAGAAGGTCGCCCCCAAGCAGCACAAGCCTGGATAAGGTATTACACTCACCATAGCTGCAGCAAACAGAATGGGAAAAAACAGGAGGGATTAAAACCATGTGCACTCAGGTGTCTCCTGCTAATTGCGGTCATGTGGGTCTCACCAGGAGGAGTGCAAAACACGGAGAAAAGAGAGAAACAAAATGCGGTTTGTGTTTCACAGTTCTCCCTCTCTGAACAGCTCGCACTCCTTCATAAGACCCACATGACCAAAATTAGCAGGATATGTCTGTGCTCACATGTCTGGACCCTATGTCTTCCCCATTCTGTGAGAGCAGCAATGGTAAGTGTAATACCATATCCATACTTGTGTCGTTTGGGGGCAGCCTTCCCCGCCGGTGGTGCTGGCCGGGTTTTGTTGGGGCTTTTTGGGTCTGGTCCTGTGACATTGGGGTTGCAGGGCCGTTCCATGGCCTCCCTTCCCTGCATGTGCACGCTTTGCGGGGTTGGCGGTCGCTGACCGACACGGTGTGGAGTTAGCGTAGGGACCCGTGTGGACCAGAGGACCTGCGCGGTGGTACACGGGGCAATATGGCTTGATCAATTCATATACAGACACTCTGGTGTTGATTTTTAATATAGGCCTAGCGGCATTAGTATCAGCCATAGATGGGATGTGCAGCCGTTCCATTCTCTCCAGTTTGTATTATAGTAGTTATATTCTTGTACATTGGAGCAGTATTATAGTAGTTATATTCCTGTATATAGGAGCAGTATTATAGTAGTTATATTCCTGTATATAGGAGGCAGTATTATAGTAGTTATATTCTTGTACATAGGGAGCAGTATTATAGTAGTTATATTCTTGTATATAGGGAGCAGTATTATAGTAGTTATATTCTTGTATATAGGAACAGTATTATAGTAGTTACATTTTTGTATATAGGAGGCAGTATTATAGTAGTTATATTCTTGTATTTAATATCAATATGGCATAACAATGATCAGTCATGTTTCACTCACCGGAATAAACTCATCTTTTTTAATCCGTACAACATCTCCAACATGAATATCCTTCCATTTGGTTTTTTGAAAGCTTTGTTTGAAAAAGAAAAATCATCTTTAGGTGTATAGATGAAAACGAAAAAATAAAATAAAATACATACATACAACATTCAATATGTTTTTATGGAGAATTTTATTTTTAGTACATTTTTTATCCCCTGGGACTAAATAGGCAGTGACATACTTGGAATTTAGGAAACCTCACTGCAAAAATCATAATGAGCCCCTGGTTTTACCCCCAGAAAACAATGTTCTTCCCTCCATGCTCTTTGCATTTCTCAGTTACCCAACAGAAAACAATCTGGAGTCGGTAGTCCTGAACAGTTTCTGGGTTCTCATTGCCAAACAGCTCACAGAATAAGTTCTACAAGGTCTGGGTTCCATGTATCCAGAGGCCACAGACATGCGGGTGGACAGGATAACAATATTGATAAGTAGAGGGAAGACCATTGCTCTTCCTTACTATGATGGGCTAGGGTCACACTTAGTATTTTAGCCAGTGTTTACTGCTTGTCCTTGCATCACTGTACTGTTCATAGTGGCGGCAGAAGGTACTTTAGTCTTGTCTCATTCCAGTGAAAGGCACAATGTTGCAGTACCTTACACCACCTCTATAAACAGTATGGCGCTAGAGGGATGATCATCTGTAATCACAGAAGAGGCTGCACCCCTTTAATCAGGTGATGGATAGTGGTGCCACCTGGCCAATTATTGATGACCTATTGTGAGGATAGGCCATTCATTTTATAAGTCTGGATAACACCCGGCAATTCTGTCTAAAAAAGTAGTTCTACTTTCCAAGATCTCCAATCGATGTTTGAGATTCAAATTTGGTGACTATATAGTGGTGACAATCTCTAGAATACACAGGCAATATATAAATCAGGGAAAAAAAATAAAATAAAATAAAAATAATAATAATAATAATAATAATAATAATAATAATAATAATAATAATAAAATAGCCATGTGTATTTTTACCTTCCATCTTTTATAACGTCACACACCCGGTTATTTATCTCATTGTCCATTTTGTGACGAGACTGCAAAGAAAATGAACGGATAATAAAGTTCATGCTCGACAGAAAAATTATTTTTTTAAAATAATAATTAAAGAAATTTTCTAGGATGAGACAAAACACAGCAAATTTTTTGCAAAACAAACAACACCACCCCTGTCCTCAGGTTGTGTGTGGTATTACAATTCACCCCTATTCACTTCAATGGAACTGAGCTGCAAAACCCCACATCTAAACTGGGAACAAGAGTGGCGCTGTTTCTATTATAATGATGCCGGGTTTTTCTAAGCCTGGAAACCCCTTCAAGTTTAGCAAAATCATTTCATACAATTTTTACTCTATTAGAGATCACCAGTAAGGGCTTGTCCTTGAAAACAAATTCTACTTTCCAAAACTTATTCTAAAGCCTTCCCATAGTGTAGACCAGGGAAAGGAAACCTTCAGCCCTCTAGCTATTGCAAAACTACAAATCCCATCATGCCTGGACAGCCAAAGCTTTAGCTTTGGCTGTCCAGGCATGATGGGAATTGTAGTTTTGCAACAGTTGGTGGGCCAAACTGGCTAGAAGATTTCATTGAGATCCACCAACAATAATGTAATGGAAAGTTAGACCATGCTTGGCTAGAGAGGGTTTCCGTAACTATTGTCAATGCTATTATTATGGCTCCAAGGAGTATGACAGGATATTCGAAAGCAGAAAAACATTGTTGCTAATCCCTATGGTAATTTATATATGTGGCTATAAAAGGCAGGAGATACGTAATACTTGTAATTATCCATCACTAGAAACGTGAGCATGAGTGTAACCGGCTGCAGGTATAGTGCCAAACATAGTGCACAGTAGTGACTCACCGGATGGATATTCTGCATATATTTGGATGACTGATGATAAAGCAACTTGTTATCCTAGGATATTTCCATCAAGTCGGAATGGATCAAAAGTGTAGGAAAACTAGAGTAGTGGCCCAATATTTAAAATAATGAACGCAATACCAAAAACCCAATGGACCCCTTTAAGGCCATTGGGTCTTCTTGGTTTCTTGTATTACAACTGTCTTTTTAAAAATTCCATTATCATACAAGATTTCAAATATACTGGCGATGTGAGACAAAGGCTTCCTTTTACTCACTTAACTACTGCCTCTACTAATATGGGTGAGTTTTTAACAACCAGATCTGATGAACCAGCTTAACCAGCCTAGGTCTCCAAAGCATTGTATGAAGGAGGGCATTATCAGTGGTCAGTACTAATATTTGTCTGGCAGATGCTATGGAGGTGGGTTGTGCCTGGAAGAAGTCATAATGACAACCTGGGGCAGATGGAGAAGAAAAAGGAAAGTGAATGACTGATCAGGGAAGATGCCCGCCCCCCCATAGTTACTTGATGTAGCTGCACTGTAATCTCTTATATGGCCTGTAGTGGTCTAGAGTTTGTAGAGGGCCTGTGTTTGCTTAGGGGCCCTAATAGGTTACTTGCCTTATTCCCTAGACACCCTTAACTTGGCCCTGGGCAGTATAAGCTAAAATAAATGGTATGAAATGAGAAGTTATGCCAGTAATGCAAGGACTAAACTGTTTATTTGCACCCTAAACCAACCCCTATACATCGCAAAGCGTCCATCACTTGTTCCCCTCCCCCCAAGTAAAGTTTCAGGGTACACCCTGTGACTATAAGAAACCAAAGAACTTTGTCTCCACGTGATAGTGATGTTATCTCCAGTCACACGTATGAAGATCCAGCAGATGAGTCACTACTCTACACCATTTGGCACTTTTCCTAGAGTAGATTAGATGGCGGTGTTCATAGTCACCTATTTGTAGTAGGATAATTGTCCGTGTTACATATATCCATAGCTGCGTAGACATTCATACCAAGAGGGATTAGGAGAAAGGTTTTGCTCCATCCTATAATGATCCTTGGATCCATAGTAACAGCGTTGCCTTCTTTGTCAATAGTTACGGTCATCCTCACTAGGTAACCAGGATCTAACATACTGGACACCATAAAGTGCTATCATGTCATAAATTTTCCCTAATGATGCCACCTAACATAACAATTTACCATTTCCCTTTCTTCCTCCTGGTCTTTGCCAAAATCAATAGAGCAGTCATTTCCTATGGGCATCGCACTAATAATTGCGCAGAGGAGTGGCGGTGATTTCCCAGCGATGTGACCGGCATCAGAAGCGGGACTGGCAGGAAGGGGTAAATATTGGGAGCTCTATCCAGAGGTGGAGTGGGTTCGACCCTCTCTCAGGGTAACAGGTTCCCTTTAAGCACACAATGTTATGCCTTGGGATCCAGCAAGGTGGCCACCTAGTAGTTGGCCCTGTTTAGGATTCTTGCAACACGTTGGTAATTTCTCAGGCACTGCTGCAGAAAACGGCTCATATGAACGAGGCTGCCCTGAGTCAAGGATATGCTGTCCTTGGTGAAAGGTAACTCCTCTTCATCATCCCATCAATGCTCCACTGCCACTTGTGAGCTTCTCTGGGTATCACTCGGCTGTAACCACACCTCCTCCTTTTGCTTCTCCTCCTCTTTATCCTCCTCCTACAAAAATGTCCCCTGGCTCAGACTAAGGTGTGCACTGGTGGATCAACAACTGGGAGAATGGACCTTCTTTCTCCTCCTCTGCTTCCTCCTGTGCCACCATGACCACCATGACCACCGCCTGAAGTGTCTTTTCCAGTAGGCATAGGGTGGGGATGGTAGTGCTGATGATGGTGTCTTCAGTACTGACCAGTTTTCTAGAGTACTTAAAGCATTTCAAGACAGCACAAAGGTCCCGCATGGTGGCCCCTCCTTTGGTGTGAAGTGTTGTTGTTCTTGGCTGTGACTCATGCATGTCGCCACTGAAGCTTGACCATGGCCTGCTGCCCACAGACTATGGAAAGGAGTTCCAGCGTGTGGGTTGCGTGTTTCGCTGCAGCAGGGTGACAGCACCTAAATCGCGCACACGCGGAACACACTTTGTTCAGCAGATCTGGCATATCGGAGTAATGCACCTGGAAGCTCTGCACCACCAACATTACCACATACGGCAGGCAAGGAATGTGCCCCAAACTGGCTATGCCCAGTGCCGCTACCAGATTTCGCCAGCACACCACCTTGCCAAACTTCAGGCTCAGCGGCGGCAACCACTAGGCTGCCTGCTGCTCTATCCTCATCCACAGCTCCTGCTTTTAAGATACAGTGGACACAACTATGTCACAGGTCACTGAATTTTAACAAAGACGATACTTGTGTTTCACTTTAAAGAAGAACCCTTTATTGGAGGATTTACAGTGGACATAACACTTGTGCTTCAATTTAAAGGAGAAGTCCGGCGAAAATTTTTACTAAAGTATTGTATTGCCCCCCCAAAGGTTATACAAATCACCAATATACACTTATTATGGGAAATGCTTATAAAGTGATTTTTTTCCCCTGCACTTAGTACTGCATCAAGGCTTCACTTCCTGGATAACATGGTGATGTCACTTCCTGGATAACATGGTGATGTCACTTCCTGGATAACATGGTGATGTCACGACCTGACTCCCAGAGCCGTGCGGGCTGTGGCTGCTGGAGACCATAATGGCAGGGGGATGATCTGTTGATATGACAGCCACCAGCTCCTCAGCACAGATGATCCCACTTTTTAGTGAACCTTTTCAGGACTTTCTATCTCTGCCAGTCAGCAGCCTTTTTTTCTAGTGGACATTTTTTGGCCTACCTAGTTCTCTCCGACTGCAGCACCAACCTCTCCCTACACTATCCAGCTGCAGAATGGTGGTGGAACACGTGACTGGTGTTATTGTATACCAGGGTCACATGTGCTGCCTACAGGGCCTGGCTGGGATTGCCGATGGGCAACATTGAGGCCTACAAGCCTTTAGCTTAGCTGCCTTTCAACAAACTTTATTGAGAAACAACAACAGGCACACAAACAGATGCATGACTGTTTGATTGTCTGCTCGATACTCATACACATTAATTCGGGCGTGAACTCAAACTTTGCAACTTGAGTTCGCTCATCCCTAAATGTAACCACATGCTTTAGCTATACTAGATAAAACACTAAGGCTATGTTCACACTACGTATATATGTCCGGCCGCATATTGTCCGGCTGGCCGGCTATGTACGGTCAGCGAACTTACGCCCGTAGTCTACTTACGCTTCCCGAGCGCCCTACGTAGCGATCTGACAGTGTTTTTTTACTTGGAAATCTTCGGCTAGCCCCGGACACCCCACAGAACCTTTTGGATCGGCAAAGAAAAGTGCAAAAATAAAGAAATTACCACTACGTACGGGACCGCATGTTACGCTACGGGCGTAAGTTACGGCATTTTCGTCCTCAAACAATGGTCTGGTTCGTTTTTTTACGGCGCTGTGTACGATCCTGGCGTAAGTTCTTACGTAGTGTGCACTGTGCAGTCGTAGATCGTATACTTTCCATTGTACGCAAACTACGTAAACCTCCGGCCGCTTATTCACGTAACGCGCTACATCCGGAAACTTACGTAGTGTGAACATAGCCTAAATGTAGAAACTAGAAACTTTCAGCCTTCAGTTCTTCTTCCCTTTTCCACACTCTGATTCTATTGTTTCCTATTAGAAGTAAAACGGATACATGTAGAAAGGAACTGTCTCCCAGAAGTTAAAGTGTCACTGTCATTTCAGAAAACTTGAGATGTCATAGAGACAGAAGTCTATGGTCTGGGTTCTGGGACCCCGACTAATTGTTAGACTTTCTATGGAGACATTGGCGAGAAATAGCACAGTCACGCTTCTCCCTAACAGCTCAAACAATCAAGGGGGTTCCCATGATGGATCTGAGGATCGTACAAGGTAAAGCAGGAGAGGTTTTCTATGGGCATTTGCTACTGCTCTGGACAGTACCTGACATGGACAGAGGTGGCAGCACTGTGTCAGACTGGAAAGACTACACCACTTCCTGCAGGGCATACAGCAGCTGATAAGTACTGAAAAACTTGAGATTTTTAACCAGTTGATTAAAAAAATCTCTGGAGGACCCCTTTTAGTGTTAATTATTAGATTTTTTTATGAGTATATGCAATTTAATATTGCTGGGAATTGTTGGTGACCAGAAACATTAGGATTACATTTTACAGTGATATATTAATCATCAAGTTAGAGAAGCCTACAAAAAATGACAGCCCAGAGGCATAGTCATACTTAGCTGCAGACTGGAAACTGATACTGTGAATAACAAGATTTTTGTACTTACAATATCATCTGCGAGGTCTTTGATGGCAGTGATTGACAGGACGATCACCAGAGGAATGAAGGTAGTGTACCAGGTAACTGTGGATATTTGTGGGATCAGCTGAAAAAGGGTAATAATATTAGTGAGACACTGGCTTAGGAATGTTCACATTGGGCTCTGCAGTATGAGCATAAACAAGCCCAGATACCTATCCTGTACTGATCCTGTATTACATCCTGTATTATACTCCAGAGCTGCACTCACTATTCTGCTGGTGGGGTCACTGTGTACATACATTACATTACATATTATATACTGATCCTGAGTTACATCCTGTATTATACTCCAGAGCTGCACTCACTATTCTGCTGGTGGGGTCACTGTGTACATACATTACATTACTTATCCTGTACTGATCCTATAATATACACTATACAATGCCATCCCTATAACTATATACCACTGACTGTTTCCTTGATGTTACAGGATAGGGCTACATACTTTCGTCCTGTTCTCCTATACATACTGCTGACTGTTTCCCTCACCTGTATTATTAGTAGGAGCAGGAAATAGGCGTTGGCGATTCTCCTGAATTGTTCAAACAAGTTGAGTGGCAGGAAGGTGATGATGTTGTACTTGGACGTCTTGATTTCATTCGTCTGCATTAAAAGAGAAATAACAGTTTTTAGTTGTAAAAAAAATAATAATTTCTTTTGCAATATTTTGGGGTTTTCAAACATTATTATACAGGGAGTCTTACAGACAATGGAAACAATGTAACAACACATTTCATACTCAAGTGTAAGATATTTTCTCTATATATTTGGTGGCGTCTATAGACCTCCCCTAATCCGAAGGAATAAAAGGTGCCTTTTTCACATAGTTAAAGGGATTCTCTGGGCAAACTTATTTTCCATTCAGTGCCCTGGCCCAGGACAGTGGATAGTTAAAAACAAAGAAACAAACACACATTTGCCTTCCCTGAATTCATGACACTACACTCCCCATACACTCTAGATGGGTCCATGTTGCATCTCTTTGCACAGCTAGTGGCTGGGAGAGCTGACTGCATGCAGTGTTCCCCTGCGTACCTGCAATGCCTATTTATGTTTTCATATTGTTCTGATAATGTTTTGCATTATTACTATATTATTACACTGTAATGACGCTTGAACCACTTTTGGCTTTGAGTCAGAGTAAAACCCATGCACTACATATAGGCTAGGCCCATAGACTATCATGGGGAACCTTCTAGTCTTGGGTAGGGATTGCCCTTGCTCCTAGGTTTAGTTGTGAGAAGTAGAGTGAGAAAGAAACATTCTATCTCATTGTTCTTAGTATAGTCCTAAAATCCAGGGTCTCTTTCAGAGTTGGAATGACATCCTGGTGACATTTTCCTAGTCCATAAAGAGGAAAAGAGGAGGAAAGTGTAATGTTATACAGAGAGAAAAAACGAGAGAAAGAGAGACTGTGGGTAGAAGTGGACACGTGAATCATAGCAGTACTATATCTCTTTGAGGCTTCAGGCCAAGCCTAGAGATACCAAGTGCCTCTCAAGCCACCATCTATGTTATGGGCCTGCACCCTACACTGGGCATTGCAGCTCAGCTCAAAGTTCTACTAGAAACTGTTCTTGGGAATTAACCAGTATAGTATTGTGGACTGGTGCTTTGTGTTGGGCTACAGCAAAGTAAAGAACTTTTGGGACTCCTCTATCCCACCTCACTCTCTTTCTCCACCATTTTGAGCTGGGGAACCCTCTATGTCGGAATTGTAATTATGGAACAGCTGGAAGGCTGAAGATTCCGCATCCCTGCTCCATCACAAAAGGGTGTCCCCAGATCAAGACTCAATCCCCATACCAGGGATAGAGCAACTAAGTGTTCCTGCAGTGATACTTCTACATTAGAGCTACATACTGTACATTGACCCTGTGTCGTTTGTACAGCGCACAATTTTAGGTGTGTCCAACACTGCGTCCACATCAATAGAGAACCTGCTGCTATCAACATGTTTGCTTTTGGTTTTACGAGAACTTATTGAGAACTTATTGTTATCAGTCCACGTCAACGTCCCTTGAGATTGACCCACAGTAAATCATGTGCCAGGTGGGAAGGGCTGGAAAATATAACCACAGATTTTACCACGTAAGAACAAACAATCAATCCTACCGCGTATTTGCTTGTCTTCAGGCAGTAATACTTTTTCTTCATGAATTCCGGCTGTTTGTAGAAATTCGGGTCATTTGCCTTAACTTTCCAGCCACATGCTGGAAAAGGAACACAGTGTTAACAGAGGAAAAAGATATATTTAAGACTGCAACAGTGTCATTTATTGGGGTTCTAGTAGTGTACCATCAGTATTCATAGCTGGGCAGGCTCCCCTGAGTCTAGAGGTGGTCATATACAATAGATAAAAGTCAGCCAAATGCCAGAGTGGTATACAACCAATGTTGAGGAAATGTTAAAGCAGTATTCCAGCAAATAAAAAAAAAAAGTGGTAGACAAAGCCCCTCTGCTACCACCAATAGCTATGTCGGGGACTGCAAGGCTGATCAATCACTTGTCCTGGCTCAGTCACCTATGTGCGAGCTATACTGAGCCTCCTGATCTCTATATAATACATGTTACCATTAGGCTATGTTCACACTATGTAAAAGTATCCATCGGCAACAACGGCAGTACTTTTTGTGGAGCGCAACATAACCTTATCTGGTATGGGATCCCGGCCGGAGCGTATACACATCATACTGTCTGTCTGTGTCACTAGTGCTGCAGCTTCCCCTGGTGTCTATATATTACATGTTACCATTAGAATAGATATTACACTGGGGGATCTGTCTGTGTCACTAATGCTGCAGCCTCACCTGATGTCTATATTTTACATGTTACATTAGAATAGACATTACACTGGGGGGAGCTGTCTGTGTCACTAGTGATGCAGCCTCCCCTGATGTATATAGTATGCTTGTTACCACTATAAAAGACATTACACTTGGGAGAGCTGCCTGTGTCACTAGTCTTGTAGCCTCCCCTGGTGTCTATACTGTATATTCCATGTTACCCTTATAATTTACATTACACTGGGGGGGGAGCTGTCTGTGTCAGTAGCACTGCTGCCACATCACATTGTAGCAGAGCGAGCAGGGATAACTGTCAATTACAACTCGCTCTGCTACACTGTGCCATGCAGCTACAGCTCTAGTAACACAACCAACTTAGGCACAGCATTTAGGGGTCCTCCCTTTTCTCAGCACTTGACAAAGGGGAGGATCCTGAAATTATACAAAATTATATGACTTCATATAAAGGTATAAAAAAATATTAGCTGGATTATCAGCAATGCTGCGATACATCAATATGAATAAAGTATTGAACTGTCTGCCAGCCATCAGAGCCCTAACAATAAGGTTTAGGTGCCTTGCATAAGTGCCTAGTACAAGATACAGTATAGAAACCAGTTATCACAGCTATTTTCAATTAGGCAAGGCCCTTCAACATGTTTCACAGCTATACAAGCTGCTTTGTCAGGGATAATTGGTGTAATAACCATGATGAAGCCGCATTTGTAACGGCGAAACATGTTGGGGGGGCTGCTTTAAGCTTACTCTGCTGGTTTACATTCTGTGAATTGTCTTCTTTACACCATGCATGCAGTTTTCTGATACAAGAATAAGTAAGTGTCAGCTTGCATTAATGGAGCTCAGCCCAGCTGTTTGGGCGTGTCTCTGGATAAGCTCGCTTGTTTCCTCACTGCAACCAGAAGAGCTGTGAACATTTACCTTTAGGAGCCTGTTCTTGCTCTTTACTTAAGTCGACTGCATTTCCTTCTGGAAGATTCTGTGAATCGTCCAGCTCATCATCTGTGTCCGCATCGGTGTAGGGAATCTCATCATCATTGGGTGGCTCTGTACCCAAACTCTCTCTATTATCCATACTGAAATACAGAATAATACATTACATTATGGTGAAACCCGTTGTGACAATAGTTTTTACAATAGTTTTTATAATAGTTTTTATAATTTAAACATGTTGGTATATTGCAGGGATGGAAAACCTTTGGCTCTCCAGCTGTTGCAAAACTAAAATTCCCATCATGCCTGGACAGCCAAAGCTTGACTCTGTGTATAGCTGAGTTCCTTCTGATCGACCTTCCTTTACCCATACATTCCTGTCCCACCTTCTAGCCGTTCCCTCTCCCAACACCATCACCCCCTCCCCCCTGTACCTTTACATCACAGACTTCACCGACTCCAGTTTAACGTTGGAATAGAACGGCCACAACAGCCTTTTCTTTATTAAAGTGCTTGAACATAGCAATAAATAACATGTCAACAAAACATTCAACACATTCAACATTAATATTGTCTGATTGACAAGCAGGGAGGTCTGTCAAGGCCCCATTCCGGGCAGTACCCAAATCTAACCCAATTTTCTCCCCTAGCCGCACCGCGCCGACTCAGGAGTTGACAATAAGTCTACTGGTACTGCCGCACCCAAACCGTTCCCAGGGTCCTATTCCGAAGGGAACCACTTAACTTCACCACACTTTCCATTACCAACTAACTTGGCAAAGATAGGAAGCCATCCCTATGATGGGTCCCCATTTAACCAGGCCAATTTTTAGGTGCCCTGCAAGACCTCCCCACGCAGGCTGTCATGACGAAGAGGAGAACAAAGACCCTCACCCGCGCCACCTTCACAATCCATGCTGCTACCTAGGGCGGGCGGGCGGGCTGAAGCTGGTCCGGCAAGCTCTGAAGATCCACGTGCTTCCTCCTTCCTGACTGACCCCAAGCTCCACCCCTGGTGAGTACCCTGCTCCAATCCCTTCCTTCCTTCCAAAACACTCGCCTCCACCTCCCCTCCTGACCTTTTCCTGACCCTCTTTCTTACTCCCCTCACTCCCCACCTTCTTTCTATCCCCATTAACCCCTTATGCTGCAGTCCCAGCTAACCAGGTCATGCCGGGCCTCTGCTATACTGCGTATGCTCCGTGCCCTCCCTTGACTCTGTGTATAGCTGAGTTCCTTCTGATCGACCTTCCTTTACCCATACATTCCTGTCCCACCTTCTAGCCGTTCCCTCTCCCAACACCATCACCCCCTCCCCCCTGTACCTTTACATCACAGACTTCACCGACTCCAGTTTAACGTTGGAATAGAACGGCCACAACAGCCTTTTCTTTATTAAAGTGCTTGAACATAGCAATAAATAACATGTCAACAAAACATTCAACACATTCAACATTAATATTGTCTGATTGACAAGCAGGGAGGTCTGTCAAGGCCCCATTCCGGGCAGTACCCAAATCTAACCCAATTTTCTCCCCTAGCCGCACCGCGCCGACTCAGGAGTTGACAATAAGTCTACTGGTACTGCCGCACCCAAACCGTTCCCAGGGTCCTATCCCGAAGGGAACCACTTAACTTCACCACACTTTCCATTACCAACTAACTTGGCAAAGATAGGAAGCCATCCCTATGATGGGTCCCCATTTAACCAGGCCAATTTTTAGGTGCCCTGCAAGACCTCCCCACGCCACAGAGAGCATGCTTGACCCCCCTTAAGCATGCGAACTCCGCCACACTCCAATCGCTTTTTCAATTCCCTCCTGGAGGCCCACACACCAAATATCAATGCCCACCCCGTTAAGGTGGACTCTGTCTTCCGATATGTGCCCCATCCCTGGAATTTCCAGATCCTTATGCCGAACGGCGATCCCGCCATTCCTAGTCACAAATCTAGACACCGCCCGATTAACTTTACGCCTGGCTTTATTCAAACACTCCACCGAGCGCGCATGTCGCCAATGCAAACGGGCCACTATCTCCGACCACACCAGCACTATGCCCGGAAACATCGACCACAGACGCAGGATGTCATATTTTATGTCCCGAATGAGCTCCCGGGATGATCTGACCCCTAAGTCGTTCCCACCCAAATGAACCACCAAAACATCAGGCACACGATCCAGACGGGAGTGAAAATGCAATTCGGGAAGCAGACCACTCCACAGCATACCCCCAACCCCAATCCATCTGATCAAAGCCTCGCTCCTCTGAAAACCCAGCTGCCGCCCATCCACTCTAATCTCCGCCCTCTGGGCCCCCCTGCGAACAAAGGAATGCCCCATAATCCATACCAGGCATGCTGCAGCGGCTAGAAAACAAAAGAAAACAAAACAGAAATCCCATGTAGCACTCAGCAAGATAACCTAAACAGAGAAATGAAGAGAAAAGAGACACAGTCCGCTACCCTCATTCACACAACAAATGCGGCCTCACGTACAAACGGTACCTCCTCGACTCCCACCGCCCAATCCTCTTAATAACTGTCTCCGGAAGATTCCACCTCGCAGCCTCCATAGCTGCCCCAATTCTGAAGGAATGAGAATTGAATTCGGCAAAAGGCAGCTGCAGGCTCCGCAACACTTTTTTAAAAACAGCCACGAACTGGAATCTGGAGAGAGATCTACCATCCGCATGCACTAGCAAGGACCCGGCACCCTCCGGCCTCACCTCCAGGAACCTCCGCAAACACTCCACCGGGCACGCCACACAACCCTCCACGCTCCTCAACCAAATCCGCACCCCGGCACCGCCGCGCATCGTCTTGGAACGTCTCAACAAACACATCACCCGCCCATGACTCAAGCACACATCCGCAAACTGCAAACCGCCTTCCACCTTGCACGCACTGCTAACCAGCTCCCCCACACGGAAAGCCCCAAAGAAAGCCAGGGAGTATGCCGCACTAAACAACCGACGCTCATACCAATCCAGACATACCACATCCAATCGCTCGACTATATCCAGTAATAGCGAAAAGGACACTGGCCTCCGGCCGTCCACCGTCCGGACCGAAGACCCATACCCCCTCAAAGCCTGACGCACCAAAAAATGCTTCGTCACATCACCCATATTGAAGACCTTGAACCAAAACGCCAACCCAGTCAGTCTTCTCTGCATCTTTGACCTGGAGATTCCCTTCGCAAAGGAATCCCCAAGCCAAAACAACAGGACCACCAGAACATCCCCTGTAACCGGATCACACCCCAACTCCTCACACACACACACCCAATCCTGCCACACCGTACTATACGCCGACCAGGTACTGCCACTCACCGACCTCTTCACCAACTCTAACGCCGTCCGAACGCCAGCTCCCAGAGACCGTGAGGACAAGGAAGTCCGCGTTGCTCCGCATCCGGCGCCAACTGCCGGAACCTGTCCCACTGAAACCGAGAGAGAGCGTCAGCTATCGTGTTACAAACCCCCGGAACATGCACGGCCACCACCCACGCATTCATGGACAGACAGGACAAGACCATGTGACGCAACAACCGCACCACGGGAGGGGAAGATGCCGACACGGAGTTAATGGCATTCACCACCGCCATGTTATCACATCGCAAACGAATCCTCTGATTCGACAATCTCCCCCTCCAAACCTCTAGGGCCGCCACAATGGGGAACAGCTCCAATAATGCCAAGTTCTTCAAAAAACCAGCCTCCCGCCAAGAAGCCGGCCATTCACTCACCATCCACTGACCCCCGAAGTACACTCCAAACCCCCTACTCCCTGACGCATCCGTATACAGCTCTAGCGCCTCATTGTCCATCCACTCCCCCTGCCAAACAGACCGCCCATTGTACAAGGCCAAGAAATCCATCCACACTCTCAAATCCTCCTTCAGGTCACCCGTCAACCGAATAAAATGTAAGGGGTTCCGAACCCCAGCCGTGGCCATGGACAGACGCCTGCAGAAAATGCGACCCATCGGAATGATTCGGCATGCAAAATTCAATTTGCCTAGGACCGCCTGCAATTGGCGTAAGCGAACCTTCTTCGCCGCCGCCAATTCCGCTACCGAATTCCTCAGGTCAACCAACTTGTCGTTCGGCAAACGACACTCCATGGCCACCGAATCAACTTCTATCCCTAAAAACCGAATCGTGGTAGTCGGCCCCTCGGTTTTTTCCGGCGCCAACGGAATGCCAAAACGTTTTGCTACTAGCTCTAACGTACTTAACAAAACGGCACAACTATGAGAACCTGGGGGGCCGATGCACAAAAAATCGTCCAGGTAATGCAGTATGGATCGGACCCCCGCCTCTTCCCGCACAACCCATTCAACAAAGGAACTAAAACGCTCAAAATAGGCGCAGGAAATCGAACAACCCATTGGGAGACAGCGGTCCACGTAAAAACACCCGTCCCACATGCACCCCAAGAGGTGGAAACAATCCGGATGAACCGGCAACAATCTAAACGCGGCCTCAATATCGGTCTTGGCCATAAGGGCCCCCGCCCCGAAGCGTTGCACCCACTCCACCGCCTTATCTACCGACACATATGACACCGAACACAACTCCTCCGCGATGCCATCATTCACTGAAAACCCGTCGGGATACGACAAATGGTGGATGAGTCTAAACTTGTGCGGCTCCTTCTTAGGGACCACCCCCAAGGGAGACACCCTCAAATAAGGCCAAGGGGGGGACCGAAAAGGGCCAGCCATGCGGCCCAATGCCACCTCCTTCCCCAACTTTTCGGCCACCACCTCCGGGTGCAGCCGAGCAGATTTCAAATTACGCGGACGAAAAACCGGCGCCTCAGCAACAAACGGAATGCGAAACCCGCAATCAAAACCATCCCTCAAAAAACGAGCCGCCTCAGCGTCCGGGTATCTACTTAGGTAAGGCAGCATCGCGTCGAGCCTCACCGGCGTCGCCCCTCTTGCTAGCAACGTTGAGCTGCCCACCTCTCGACTTTTTGAAGCATCTGACTGCGCTATGACTACCCCCACAGTGGGAACATTCGTGTTTAAAGCGGCAGGTGCCCGGGTACCGGCACTGCCCCTCATTAAATTGCCAGCAGCACCCAGGTCGCCTGGAGGCCGAGGATCCCTGCGAGTCACCGGAACCCCCGGCCCCCCCGCGAAATGGCTGCTGAGGCGCCTTTGCGGCAACCATAAGGCGCATCCAAAGACTGATGTCCTTATGATCCCAGCGAATGGAGGGACGGACTGCCTTCCTCTGACGGAACTGCTCATCATACCGCAGCCAGGCCGTCCCCCCATACACCCTATACGCTTCCCCAATCGCATCCAAATAACAGAAAAGGCCAGAGCAATGTTGCGGGGCCTTCTCCCCTATTACGCTAGCCAAAATCGCAAAGGCTTGTAGCCAATTAGCGAAAGTACGAGGTATGAGGCGATAGCGCCGCCTCTCCTCCTCCTCCTTCTTGGATTCAGTGATCTTTACCCTATCAAGGTTAAACTTCTCCAACGGAAGCAAAGAAAAAATCTCGACGTACTCGTCTTTCCAGATTTTTTCCCGCACTTCCTGTTTCAGGTGAGCCCCAAGGGGACCATCGAAACAAACGTACACCTCACCCCTCGCTGCGTCATCCAAACGGACGGAATCCAGCGGGGGATCAGGAGACACCGATGCCGCCGCAGCGGGCGGAAGTACAACCGGGCCAGCTACCCCCCCGACCCCCGCTGACACTGCCACCGAAGCCCCAGACACACCTTGTGAACCATCAGCACTCACCCAAGCACCCACAGGGGACGGCGCACTAGGGGGCGCAGGCGCGAAACGACTAACCAACTGACACACCCCCGCAAGCAACTGCCCCACCCATTCGCCCGACACAGACACACCAGCAGGAGAGACAGTCGAAGGAAGGAGGGCCAAAGCCGGCCCCCCCGCAGAAGAGACAGAAGAAGAAGACATAGATTGCAAAGACTCACCGAGCTGCCTCTGGCCTGGCGCCGGAACAGCTGTAGACCCGGATCCTCGATGCGACGGACCTTCATCACCGGAACCCGCACCGGAGCTCTCAGACGCTGAGGACCCAGACCGCACCGCTTCATCCCTGACGACTGCCCTGGGACTAGCCAGCCCCGCACCAACAGCGATACCTGGTCCCGTGCCGACTGGGGGAGTCGCGATCACCACATTCTGCCCTAACACACGACTGCCGACCTCCTCCCGACCAGGAGCAGTGATAGCAGGGGAAGCTCCAGCCCCCCTGCGCCCTACTTCGGCTACACCAGAGGCCCGATCCCTGCCGCCCGTCCGGGTCCGCACGCTCCTGCGTGCACTCACTCGCCGGGCTGCAGCGCCGCTGTGGCAGACAGGCGCAGCAGCCGCATCGGTCCTGACAGCCGCTGGGGGTGAGGGGAGAGCAGAAGAGGAGGCCTGCAGAGAAAGCTCCGCCCCCTCACCCAGGGCCCCGCGCGCCGAGGGATTCCTCCTGGACGCGCCACGTGATGCGGCGGCCTGAGGGTCCCCGCGGGGGCTCCCGGCACCACGTGCCGGCCGAATCGGTCGGGGAGATGTCCCCCCACCGGGAGAGGCCACAGACAAGGAGGTGCCAGCCCCGCCAGCCCGGCCCCTGCGAGCCTCCGGATTCCTCACCGATCGCCCCCCGCCGGAGGCCGGAGCCCGCCCGGGGGTACTTACCGGAGGGTCCCGGGAGGGGCTCCTAGCCCGCCGACTTCTTTTGGGGCCAGGTGAGGGGCTGAGACGAACTGGCGGCCGGCTCCTGCGCGGCCGCCGCACACGGGCTGCAGGCGGATCAGCAAGGGCAGGAGTAGAAGTCATCAGCGGCGGGGAGAGCGGGGGCTCCATGGCCAGCCTGACCTGCTCGTGCAGCCACACCGCCCCATGCTCCGCCACCGCGTCCCTCAGCGATCTTCTCAGCACCGCGTCCATCTCCGGTCATTCAGCAGCACCTCTCCTGAAGCTGGTCCGGCAAGCTCTGAAGATCCACGTGCTTCCTCCTTCCTGACTGACCCCAAGCTCCACCCCTGGTGAGTACCCTGCTCCAATCCCTTCCTTCCTTCCAAAACACTCGCCTCCACCTCCCCTCCTGACCTTTTCCTGACCCTCTTTCTTACTCCCCTCACTCCCCACCTTCTTTCTATCCCCATTAACCCCTTATGCTGCAGTCCCAGCTAACCAGGTCATGCCGGGCCTCTGCTATACTGCGTATGCTCCGTGCCCTCCCTAAAGCTTTGGTTGTCCAGGCATGATGAGAATTGTAGTTTTACAACAACTGGAAGGGCAAACAGTGTCGGACTGGGTTACCTTGCCCCCCCCCCCAGCAAATTTGATTTAAGGGGCCCACCCTACCTATTTGGTGTCCCACCACGGGTGTTGCTATTGGTTACACCCTTTGCAAAAGCCTGTACTTTTGAGTGTAAGTGGTAATGTAGCAGTACCAGAATTTTGCCATTAGATGTTGTTGTTATAAGAATGTATATCTAGATATTGCACAGCTGTAGGAACTAAAGGGTTATTGTTTTATGTATCACATGGATCTGTACACCAATGAGAGTTCTTTCTTCTCTTAACCTGTCATCTCTCTCTTTACTTCTTCACACACATTCCTCACCCACTCACAGCACAGTTTACACATGCTGTAGGAAGGAAGCAGTAGTGGATTATAATAGGGGCGTTTCGGGCGGCAGCCCGGGGCCCTGAGCTCCTGGGGGGCCCATGGCCTCCCAAAAAGACTTATACTTTCAGTGGTGTACTGTCTCCTGGCTACACTTCCGCCATGATTTGCAAAAATCACCGTTTTTTTATGGCAATTTTGCACAAATCAGGACATCATGACATTATCTATCCTGTACTATGAACGCCAGGCTAATGCTGCCATAGTTACAGTGGGGTGGGGGGGCCTATGGTAAAGTTAATCCGCCCCTGGAAGGAAGTCACATGGGTAGAGGAAGTGTAGAGGTCTTTTGCCTTAGACTCTGTACAAGTAGGACTCTCCTTACAGTTTCTCTTCAAGTAACCATATTCCACACTATGCAGTGTTAAGTCAATACTAGAGAGTACAAGTCAGGGATCATCCTTACCCAATCTGTGGACAAAGAGGAACACAGTGCAGGACAGTATCCACAAAGAAGTAAAGGAACTGATCTGGATAGAAGAAAGATGCTAGAAGCCTATGCACTCTATCTTGCAGAGGGGGTGTAATCAGAGAACTCTGACCACTCTGCTCATCCCAGGTAACAAGGTCTGGGGCATGTGTCACCCTCTAGGACAGGTCACCTGACACTGGTGGGCAATAGGTGGTGCAAAGACTAAAAGAGTCAAAACACGGCACAAGTATTCTACTTATTCTACCTCTGAAGTAGAGCAGAGCACAGTACTACTTGGGTTGGGACTCTCCCGACATCCTCTTCTCTACTCTTCTTATCTTATTCTACCTCTCAGCACGCAACCCAGCCAGCACGGCTGTGTCACTCTTTCAACTCTCAGTACAGATCTGGTTTATCAAGTGTAAAGTAACCTGTCAAGACAAAAATATACTGTATTCACCTGTATCAAGTATCTTCACAGTAAACAAGATTATATTTATTTTAACTCTGTGGTTCTTCACTAAACACCGACACAGTAATTACTTTCTTGGGTTTAGCTCCCCTTTCTGTGGGTGGCAGTGCCAATAGTCTGGGTGGGTCACTACTCCACTCTGGACCACCATGATAATTGCCCAAGGGACCCCCAAACAGCCCGGCAGGTTACTGTCCACAGGGGAAAGAGGTATAGCCTGCCCGCTCAAATCAAAAGTAGGTGTGCCACCATACCTGTGTGCCCAACCAGCACTGGCGTCGCGACAAAGAACCATAGGGCAGGGCTATATATCGGCCAACCACCACAGAAGTGGCGTCACAATGTTCCAGCTAACCTGTGACCGTCCGTCTGTCCCTGCTCACCAGTGGGGCAGTCACCACACATACACCAGATATAACCAGTGCCAAACCTTTCACATTACTATACCGACTGATAGTAACTTTACAGTCACTAAGTCACACAGCATAGCATGCCACTTAAGATGGAGGGAGCCTGAGAGGAGGATGTTGGGAAGGGTCCTAGGGGAGAGGGGGCGGTCTGTGCTCATTCTATACATTACATGCTACTTCCTGTCAGCCCGGTCACTCGCTGCCTCTATATAATAAGATGAATCTGCAGGTTACTATATAGAGGCAGTGAGTGACCGGATGACAAGCGCATTCAGCAATAATGGGGTATTATATGTCGTCCTAGGGCTGATAAACAGGAAGGCCCACCAAGGGGTAGGGTCCACCGGGGGATTCCCTTGCTCCCCTATGGGCCAGTCCGAGCCTGGGGCGAAGGGTTCCCCATTACTGATGTATTGTAATATTTCAGACATGGAGTATTAGACACGTTCTTCATAATCATCTAATGTATGGGATCCTAGAAGCTGGACAGCAGACCAATGATGTTGTATCTAGGTAATTTGTCTCGTGATATGTGTTGGTAGGGCGCTATGTATGTGCACTGACCGCCATAGTGAAGGAGTCATTCTATGACTGTACATTTGTTTGCTTTGTCCTCATACATCTGAAGCCTCTATAGATCACGTTATTTGCTTTAGCAAATGTCATATCGGTTATTTCTGTATGAGGATGGGGGAAAAAATGAACTTTGTTCACAAGGTATACAGGCACAACGAGAAATACTGGTTGGTAGATGTGCCTTGTGGGTATTGCTGTAACGCCGAGCATTGTTTACACGTGGAAACTGTGACGTCCTCAGTATTAGCACCGCATAGTGAAGGCTGATGGAGTGAATATCATCGCTAAGGCACCAGACACACCCTAATGGGCTCAACATTTAGGGGGAGATTTATCAAAGGGTGTAAAATTTAGACTGGTGCAAACTGCCCACAGCAACCAATCACAGCTCAGCTTTCCTTTCAGCACTGCCTAAAGCTGAGCTGTGATTGGTAGTTTGCACCAGTCTAAATTATACACCCTTTGATAAATCTCCCCCTTAGTGTAGATATCGGAAAAATCTTTGCATGTATATACTCTATATGTATGTCATGTGTCCAGCGTGTTAATGGTGTGGAAGCACTCGAGCGGACTTGCCGAACTGATTGGGTTCGGCAACATTCTCCAAACCCGAACGCTCGGCATTGGACTCCTGGGGGCTGGTGGAGAAGTTGGATACCAACCTAGGGCTGCCAGTAAAACATGGATAGAACCATAGGCCAAAGGCTGTATCCATGCTTTCCAGGACTCTCTAAGGCGGCATCCAACTTCTCCAGACACTGGGAGTCAAATGCCGAGCCATTCGGTTTGGATAACATTGCCGAACCTGAACAATTTAGCGAGGCCTATCAACACTATGTGTGAGGCATATGTCCTGTGCGTAAAAGGGGTTATTCAGGAAACTCTTTTCCTCAGTTTGTGTTTGGTATTGTATCTCAGTTGCATTAAAATAAACCACCCATGGTGGTTGGGTAACATGGCTGTCTGGAGCAGAGTGTGTACTGGAGCTGGAGTTTCCTGACCAGGGGTGTGACCATGGTGTTAATCCAGAAAACACCATGGGTGGGCAGCTCCCCACGTCCTTATGCGCACCTCCAGAACGTCACACTAAGTATGTGGCTCTTTAACTGTGTTTAATGTTCCAAGTAAAGTGAGATCCTGCACATACACCTAATAGTGTGCAGCTGCCAGGCCACAAACCCTCAGGACCTGCACCCCGCTACTGGGAACTGCAGCACCTGTGGCACAAGTGGACAATACTTGTCACATCTAAACTCTACCAATTACGAGCCGAATAGCTATGTTCTGCTGCAGGGAGAAAGACTATGTAACAGACAGGAAATGTGACCCGCTGTGCTACTCAACCGGTTTGGCTTTGGGTCACACCAGGAAGCGGAGTCTAAGTGCCCTCTAGCTTTTCACCCTTTACCCCACTCCAGGATGCAGAAGCTGGACTTCTGTGGTTAAAGGGCACCAAGTTGCTCCACAAGTGTGGTCCCGGTGTGAGCAGCAGCTGGTCCCCAAAAACAAGACAGAGTTTGTGCAAGACAGCGGGGTACAGGCCAAATATATGTGGTCAGCAGGAGAGTCAGCACAGTGCCAGGGATTAGACAGGTAATAAGACAGGCGGCCTTAGAGGGTGGTCTGACAATCAGAGTTGGCAAAAGGAGAGGTACATGGTACAGGCAGGGGTAAGTCCGAAGAACAGGAACAAGTCAGGATACACAGCAATTCATCAGAAACAGCATACAGATATCTTCGCTATGTGTGCAAGAATGCAGCAATGCTCAGGCAGAGAGGGGCAAGTAGAGCTGGTTTAAATAGATGCAAGTGCCCCTGGATTGGCAGACGGCAGTAGCAGATGGAGACAAGTTGCCTCTATAAATCCAGAGCAGATGGCCACATGTGCACCCTAGTGGTCAGAAGTGTCATTGCAGCAGAAGGAGGAGGAAGATGCCAGAGGACACGAGTAGTTCAAGGACAAGCATGGATGACAGCAGAGGAGCGGACAAGACAGTCGTGGCGCAGAACAATCCGAGGCTACTTCCTGTGATTGCCATTAACAGGCTGATCGGCATAACCAGGCTTCATCATGTGATCAGCAGTACCAGGCTGCATCATGTGTTCAGCATTACCAGGCTTTATCATGTGATCAGCATTACCAGGCTCCATCAAGTGATCAGCATTACCAGGCTACATCATGTGTTTAGCATTACCAGGCTTTATCATGTGATCAGCATTACCAGGCTACATCATGTGATAAGCATTACCAGGCTTCATCAAGTGATCAGCATTACCAGGCTACATCATGTGTTTAGCATTACTAGGCTTTATCATGTGATCAGCATTACCAGGCTACATCATGTGATCGGCATAACCAGGCTTCATCATGTGATCAGCATTACCAGGCTTCATCATGTGATCGGCATAACCAGGCTTCATCATGTGATCAGCATTACCAGGCTTCATCATAGGTGTTTTTCTTGTCTTAAAGGAGAAGTTGGCCAAAATCCAAATCCAGCAGGGGCACGTAGGAATATAATAAGGAATCGATACCTACTGGTCCTTGTGCCCCTGTTTTGTATCACTGCTTCACTGCTCACGGAGCCCTGTCAGCCTCCTGCAGCTTCTGCTCCTGCCACATCATGACCTGGCTCAGGAATGCCCGCTCAGCCAGTCAGGGACTTCTTTGCAGTCACTGACTGGCTGAGTTGGCCCTTCCTGCCAGGTTGCGACGACGACGACACCAGAACCTGGGAGAAACTGGAGCCAGTCAGGGGACAGTGAGCCTGTGACACATGGGGGCATGGTAAGTATAGATTATTTATTACGTTCCCACACCCCACTGCTGGCCCTGAATTTTTTGTTTTGGACAAACTTTTCCTTAAAGACTAGAAAAACACCTACGATGAAGCCTGGTAATGCAATTCACAAGGCCTACAGCCCAGGCAGTCAATTTAGAGAAAATTAGAGGAACTGCATGATCAATTAGTAACTAATTATGTAAGCAAATAAATTAAACAATGCCGTGAACACTGCCTTCCTATGTCACAAACTGGGAAAATTGCCTGGAACGGGAAGAAGAAAGGCTGCTTCTGTTATCCTTGCCAGGTGCCAGCCACAGACCCTTCAGGCTGTGTTCACACAGTTAGGTTTAATTTGCAATTACTGAATACAAATCCAGGGATGGATCCGGAAAAAGCAGAAGCTTATGTCCTCCATGTATGATCTGTTCCCAGCTTTGTATTCAATAATTGCAAGTGAAACCCTAAGCATGTGAACATAGCCTTAAAGGGGTTATTGAGCGCTACAAAAACAAGGCCATTTTCTTCCAGAGACAGCACCACTCTTGCCTCTAGTTCAGGTGTGGTTTGCAATTAAGCTCCATTCACTTCAATGGAACGGAGTTACGAAACCTGCACCCAAACTGGAGACAAGAGCAGTGCTGTCTCTGGAAGAAAGTGACCATGTTTTTGTAGCGCTGGATAACCCCTTTAAGACATATGCAGGACATATATCCTGGGGAAGAACAAGTGGTGCCGGCCTATGGGAGCCATGATACTGTGTGTTTGTTATGAGGAGCGGGGTAGCTGTCCTTTCACCTGGATTTCTAGGGACGCTGTGACAGGTAGTTAGTGACCAGATGGCTCAGGATTGTCTTTGTATTTGTTAGTGTGAATTGCTTTACGTGTATGAGAAGAATATAAAGCTGGTTGGGAGCAGTTTAAACAGAAACCCTCAGCGTTATACTGAACCCATCTCACCTAGAAGACGGCGCTGCCATGAACTCATTCCCTTATTAATTATTTACGAGGGCACAATTTACTATGATTGCATCGCAGCCATGACACGTGCTACAACATACCAGGAGCAGCCATCATGGACGCATCGCTGACTAATAGCCTATATATTAGATGACAATATATGACATCAGAGGCATAACTTACAGCTCCTGGGCCCTACTGAAAAAGATGCACAGAGTAGTCTACCCACCATCTGCCGCCTTTTAGTGACACAAGGGCCCAGATACAACTGCTACCTCTCTAACCCCTCTATGCCTCCCAACTGTCCCAGATCCAGCACGACAGTCCTGCTTTTCTATTGCTGTCCCAGGGCTGTCCTCTTGTTACGGAAATCTCCAAAATGAAGGGGATTAGTGTGACCCCAGTGGTGGATTATAATCCAGGCGGATCTGGTGGCCACCTCAGGCTCCTGGGTGAACCGCCCACATGTGATCTTGTCCTGTAGCTGCAGGGCCATCCCTGAGCACACACATTGTTTAATTGTGCAAGTGCCGAACCCTGAGTGACAGCCGGAAGTCAGAAGGAGAGCTGCAGCAATGGGGGAGTGTGTGGGAGGTGAGGTTTTTTTTATTTTTATTTTTTGCTACATCTTTTAAAAATCATCATGGGGACCCATGTAGCAAAGGTGGACCACATAGGAGGGGGCCATCTACTATAGGGGGACCTACACAGGGGTCTATCTACTATAGGGTGGGACTGCATAGGGGGCTGTCCACTATAGGGCAGGACTACAAAGGGGGCCATCTAGTTAAGGGGGGACTACATAGGAAGCCATCTTTTATAAAGGGACTACACAGGGGCCATCTGTTATAGAGGGACTACACAGGGATTCATCTGTTAAAGGGGGGACTACACAGGGGGTCCACTATAGGAAAACCTACACAGGTAGCCATCTACTATAGTGGGAATACACAGTGGGCCATCTACTATAGGGGGGGCTACACAAAGGGCCATTTACTATAGGGGACAACACAAAGGGGATAGGAACAAGCTCATCACTTTAGAGTCCTGCATCAGTGTGTCTGCGCACAGGATGGGTGGACAGCCCACGGACGGGGGCACATTTAATACTTACCGGAGATTATAAAGAGAAAAATGAGAAGCTATAAGGTGACAACTATTCCTATTATATGATCATCCAGACAAATGGCCCAGAGCCTGGATTCTAAGGTGACTCATGGGTCCAGGGGGTACATGTGGCACCTTCAGTCTTGCATTCTCATCTGTGTTTGGAGGCTGTGTTGGTAGATCCCGCACTATATTCCAGGGTTTTGGACAATGGAACCCTGGCAGATCCTGAGCCAAGAACTGAAGTCATTCTAACTTTTACAGATAAAATTCTTTGCATGACACTTTCCCCCCTTTTGTGCCCTGTGCCGAAATACGCGTCTGTTGTGTAAGCAGACGCCAGCATCGTGGCACATGACAGGTGGATGGGACCGGTTACAGATTTTCTACCAGAATCTACAGGTTAAGGATCTGTATTTATCCTTCCTGAGTAAGAGGCTTCATTGGCAATATGAACCAAGGTGACACCCGGTCTAATCACCCCAAACCAGTCATATAAAACAAGGCAAAAGAAATGGTTCTCAATAGAAGCAACACAGTTATAATAGCCATAGTAATTGTTAAACAGCGTCCAGGTCACCCCTCTGCTATCCCAAGAAGAAGAGGAGCAGGTGACTTCAAGCAACGTCAATGAAAGCAGAAAAAAAGTGTCCTGTGCGGCTCTGATGGGAATAAAATCACAGCTTTATTGGGTCCAACATCACAGGTCACAATTTTAGCCCCCTGAATAAGCGTAATAATCACCAGAAACACGTCGGAGTTAGTGTGCTGGTGGACACAAAGTTGTGCTTTTATTGCCATTGCCCCTGATCCCATTCTCCCATACATATAAGAGATGACGGCTCCAAAGGGAGATCAGAAAGCAATTCTAGTTCTTAATAATAAAGAAACTTTAAAATAGGAGCCCAAGAGACAGGTTGTATGTTCCAGGGATTACTAAACTATCATACAGTCAGAACAAGAATTACAGGAAACTGGAGTAAAACTCTAACGGCAGGAAGACAATAAACTAATAAAAGATACCGTCACGTCTTATCTAATAGACAACGATATACAACTAAGGTGACTAAATCTCTTACTCAGTGCGGTAGATGCAAATCATTGACTATCTGCAAGCTCCATCTTGGGTTCTTCAGTTCCGCAACACAAAACATACAATACTCCAGTGCTAAAGTCAATAAATCCAAGGGAAAAAGTGGAATTAAGTCAAAAGCAGATGATGGAGCAGGTTGCTTTTCTCTGGCACCATTGCCCATTACTAGTGATAGTTGGGGGTCACTAGGGTTAAGGTGTCTTTACATTGTAAAGAATAAGCCGCTGCCAGACACCTTGAGCGAGAACTAAAGGATTAGACATTGAAATTCAACACATCTATTCCATGATATCCTGTTCTAATGTATAGGGGGTCTTTAGCCACCCCCATAATAAATCTTTATACCTTTAGGGACCAAATCCCAAACTATGTCTACAAAATTTTACAACTTTTCGGTGTTGCTATCAAAACAACAACATATACATACCAACATACAGATGTAGCAGAGCTGAATTAGCCATTTCCCACAATTTTGCGTACGATGAAGATAGAAGAGATTAACCAGTCCTGTGCTAGAGAACACATGATATAATATAACAATGAACACTAGTGAATGACCAACTCAGCTCTGCTAGATCCACCATTTATATATCAGTGATGTAGCCCCCCAACAAAGAGCGAGAAGTCCACCAAGCCTTACCTGGAGAGTCTTCACCCATGAGTAGTGGTGGAATAAGTAACACTCAGGTGTATAGACAGCGGAAGGTGTGTCCATTCAGTCTGCCTACCAGTCAGCAGGGATTGGATGGACGACAGTGGTGACTCGTGTGACAAACAAGTTCCACACACTCATTCCTTCTTCCTTGAGGTGAAGACAAGACGTCAACAGGTAGGAGAGCCCAAGATTATAGGAGCGTGATTGTACTAAGGCCATGAGATTAGGATTGTAATCTGGTCTCCTAATAGAGAGAGAGGCGGCGAGGTCTGTATAGCCTGCGGCCATAGAGGTCAAAGCTTCATATAAATCTATGTAAGGCAAAAACTAATAAAAACCTGTAAAACCTGACAACCCTGGAGGTTGGAGTTCTATTACTTTACACATAGTACAGAAGGAAGTAGTACTGGAACTGGGATATGGAACCTTCAGCTGTCCAGTCATGATGGGAGTTTTAGTTTTGCAACAGCTGGAGGGCTGAAGGTTCCCCCATCCCTGTGATAGAACAAGGGGGGTAAAAACACTACTTACAGTATAATAGTATCTAATTCAATAAAAACAGTAGTCAATACTAGCACCACCCCTGTGTAAAGGTTGCATGTAGCATTGCCCCATTCACTTCAATGGAGACAAGATGCAATACCAGAGTCAACCTGGAGATAGGTGTGGTGCTGTTTCTGGGAGGAAGTAGTAATATTTTTTTCAGATCCTGGTGAACTCCTTTAAAAGCTTTCCTAGGCAAAATGTGATGCATTTTTGCCTCCATATTACAGCCTGAAGTGATAGGTAATAGTTGGATTACATTGCCTGAGCCCAGACTGCTGGATCGATGCTTATCTACAGAGCCTAGTATATGGTACTGATATCTTCTGGCCCCGCCTCCTCCAGCTGTCAATCATTCTGGATAGTAAGTGTTCACTGCTTGTGATTTGGAAACTGACACAAAGATTATATACATGTCCCAGACCCCATATATACGTATCTGTGCTGTCAGTTTGCCTTCATTGTTATCAGCCACACAAACCCCTGTTTGCACAGGATGATGTTTGGACAATGAAGTCTGCCCGAAAGATCAGCTGAGGATCAGACGCTTTCCCGCTTCTCAGCCGATCACTGTCACTTAAACACAGAGCGATTATCCTCTGAAGGAGCGTTTTTAACCAGTGCTCCTGGACGATAAATGGCCCAGTATAAAAAAAAAAAAATGTCAATTTTTTTTTTCTTTCAAATCAGCTGGTGTCAGAAAGTTATATAGATTTGTAATTTACTATTATTTAAAAATCTCAAGTCTTCCCTTTCTTATAAGCTACTATATATACTGCAGGAAGTGGTGTATTCTTTCCAGTCTGACACAGTGCTCTCTGCTGCCACCTCTGTCTATGTCAGGAACTGTCCAGAGTAGAAGCAAATCCCCATAGAAAACCTCTACTGCTCTGGACAGTTCCTGATATGGACAGAGGTGGCAGCAGAGAGCACTGGGTCACACTGGAAAAAATACACCACTTCCTACAGGATATACAGCAGCTGATAAGTACTGGAAGACTTGAGATTTTTACATAGAAGTAAATTACAAATCTGTATAACTCTTTTTTTTTTTTTTTTTTTTGCTAGACTACCCCTTTAAGTCTATAACAAGGCTTGTGATATTAACACCTCCCCTTCCACAAACACAAATAAAACCTAAAAAACTAACAAACAAAAAAAATCACATCATTTATATTATATTATACCCCCAAGTCAATGTATTTTTGGAAACAAGACACTTGCCATTCGCCTATTTTCACTGTTTTATACAGCTTCATACAAATATGCATTAAAGTGTAAAAACATATATACAAATTCGGGCTCAAGTAAAGCCTGATACATACAACACATCCGAAACAACAAAAAAGTGTTCAATACACTTATCTCTCAGATATCACACACATATATAGGTCACTAGAACCAAGTAGACGTCATCACTAGAGATGAGTGAACCGGGTTCGGGTTCGAGTCCATCTGAACCTGAACGATCGGCATTTGATTAGCGGGGGCTGCTGAACTTGGATAAAGCTCTAAGGTTGTCTGGAAAACGTGGATACAGCCAATGACTATATCCATGATTTCCACATAGCCTTAGGGCTTTATCCAACTTCAGCAGCCACCGCTAATCAAATGCCGAAAGTTCGGGTTCGGATCGACTCGAGCATGCTCCAGGTCCGCTCATCTCTAGTCATCACCCTGGTCCAGATGCTTTAACCACTTGCATCACATGTCCCGGTTATATACTGAGGGGTCGCTGAATGCTGTAATGAGGGATGGGGATAGTAAGCCATTATCGGCTGTTTTATGCAAAAAAAAAAAGAAAATCAGTTTTTCTATTGACTTCCAAAGGATAAAAAAACGGATCAAAACGCATCCATTTAAAAAAAAAAAACATATCCAAAAACATTGTCGACCACATTTTTGTGTATGCTAAAATAGAAAACGTATGTGTTTTGGTCCGTTCTTTAGGAAGTCTTTAAAAAAACGGATGAACGCAAATGCATAAGCCTAACGGGCCCTATTACACTGTGCGACCATTGTCCGAATCGGCCTAATTCAGCCGATTATCAACGTGTAATATGGTGCGTTTACACAGGGAGATTTATCTGACAGATTTTGGAAGCCAAAGCCGGGAATGTATTTGAAAACAGGAGAAATCTCAGTCTTTCCTTTATGACCTGATCCCTCTTTATAGTCTGTTCCTGTGTGTGTAAACGCACCAATAGAGCCAATGATCAGCTGATGAAACGATCATCGGCTTGTCGTTTCTTTAGGTCCTGACCTAAAAGTCATTGGCTGCCGACCGAAGTTATGTGTAATAGCAATGCACAGCCCTCGCCTGATGATTCAACTAACAGTTTACATTACTTGTCCACGCTCCCGGTCTTCTCCTGCCCTCCGCATCTTCAGAGCGGTCCACCGCGGCCAGTGATTGGCCGCTGTTAAGCTGCAGCGTGCAGGACCGGGGAGGAAACACGCAGAGTGCAGGAGGAGACCAGGAACATGGAAAGGCAATGTAAAAACTTTAGGTGAAGGCTGCACAGACATCGCTAACGATGTCCGTGCAGCCCTTGCTAAACGATTATCGAGCCGTGTAGTAGGCTTAGTGAACGGGCACTGATCTCCCAGATCGGCATTCGTTTACAGTATTGATCGGGCCGTGTAATAGGACCCTAAGGGCCCTATTCCACTGGAAGATTATCGTTCGCATAATCGTTAACGATTAACAATCTCAAACGACCGCTACTGCAAAAGACCTGAAAACGTTCACTTATTTCCATGGAACGATAATCGTTACTTATGATCGTATTTGCAATAGTTTTTTTCTTCGCTATTGCATTCGTATCTACTGTGAACGACGTCTTATTCAATGCGAACGATTTGCGAACGAGCAACGATAAAAATAGGTGCAGGTCTTATAAAGCGATCGACGATTTCTCGTTCGGTCGTTAATCGTTAACTGCATTTCAACCGAACGATTATCGTTTAGATTCGAACGATTTAACAATAATCTGAACGATAATCGTCCGGTGGAATAGGGCCCTAACTCAGAAGCCGTGGTGGTAATACTAGCAGAAGTGATGCCAGTGAGGCAGGGGAAGCTGAAGTAGAAGTAATAGTAGTGGTAACAAAAAGTAGTAGTATTAATATAAGTAGTAACAAAAAAAATAGTAGTAGTATTATTATAAGTAGTAACAAAAAAAATAGTAGTAGTATTATTATAGGTAGTAGTAATAAAGAAGAGTTGAGTCAGGAGCGGCAATGGTGCACTGTGTCAGGATTGTATCATCGGCCACCTTGCCTCCAGTGAACTCCTCTCAGTCATCTAGAAGAACTTGTTTTTTGCACTTTAATTTAATGTCTCTAGTCGTTAGCAGAGGAGTAAAGGAATTAGAGGAATGTCTCATGTATTGTTTGTGTCTCATAATCTTCAAGACAGAAGGTGCCTTCATCCAAGGTGAGGGTGTGCACGGGTATGCGGACAACAATGGCGATATAATGGGTATAAGACAAGAACGCATCATCAATATATCTGTGAAGAAATCCTTTTAGGTGTTTACTGGAAAACTTAAGGATTAGACAAATCACAGCAAAAAACAGCGCCACCCCTATCCTCAGGTTGTGTGCGGTATTACAGTTCAGCCTCATTCACTTTAATGGAATGGAGCTGAAAAACCTACACCCAAAAGGAGGACAAGAGTGACGCTGTTTCTGGAAGAAAGCGGACATGTCTTTCTAATCCTAGATAACCCCTTTAAGTTGACATCATTATTACCAACAAGGCTGTAGTTGGTTGGTAAGAATACACAGCATTATATAGCTGCCAAGAAAACCACATAAGCTTAATCCTAATGTATCCTACAATGTATCGGGTAAAATGTAGCTCAGGGAATACAACTGTAACAATCTCTCAGCTTTGAGTGTAATTAAAGGGTTTATCCAGAATTAAAGGGGTTAACCAGCGGGAAAAAAAAACTTTCAAATTCATGGTTTCAGAAAGTTATATAGATTTGTAATTTACTTCTATTTAAAAATCTTAAGTCTTCCAGTACTTATCAGCTACTGTATATCCTGCAGGAAGTGGTGTATTCTTTCCAGTCTGACACTGTGCTCCCTGCTGCCACCTCTGTTCGAGACAGGAACTGTCCAGAGCAGTAGCAAATCCCCATAGAAAACCTCTCCTGTTTTGGACAGTTCCTGACATGGACAGAGGTGGCAGCAAAGAGCACAGTGTCAGACTGGAAAGATTACACTACTTCCTGCAGGATATACAGCAGCTGAGAAGTACTGAAGACTGAAGATTTTTAAAAAGAAGAAAATTACAAATCTATATAACTTTGTAAACCAGTTGATTTGAAAGAAAAAGATTTTTCGCTGGATAACCCTTTAAGTAAAAAATAGCTGCTTTCCTCTAAAACAGCACCACCCTCAGAGTTATGGGTGTTATTACAAGTCAGCTCTATTCATTTCAATGGAACTGAACCACAATTCCACTCCCAAATGGAAAACAAGAGTTTTGCCATTTCTGGAAGAAAGCTGGATCACCCCTTTAATTCTACATAAGGATTCAAGTCGTTCAAGGATATAGCGTTTACTAAAGAAATGATGATGAGCTGCAATACCAGAGCCAGCCATGGACAAGGGTGGCGCTGTTTCTGAGAAGACAAAAAGCAGACCTATTTTTTTCTGACTTTCATGTCATACGTATATTGATGTGGACGCTGCTTTAAGGAAATCATTTTATTAAAGACAAAAATAAACTTTTTCTACAGTTTATTAACAATATTAAATAACGTAAAGGCTAAAACGTAAACAATGGATTCACAGCCGTCTGTGCTCATCATAAAAGTCCCCCCTGGATAAGAGATACAAAGCTCGTCCGATGGCCACCAGTCCTGCCACGCCACCTAGAGGAGGAAAGTGGCATGTCTGCAAGTCAGTGATTGGTTCCCACCTAAATCCCCAAGGTGACCGACTTTATAGTATTTAAAAAAAAAAAAGTGATATTGAAAAATATTTGGGTTCTGATGACGAGTCCGTAAAGCGAGTAGTCTCCAGGTTACATGTACAGTTTGCATTAAAAAAAAAAAAAAACGTCCTGAGTGAGAGGAACAGTTTATAAAAAAAATATATACAAAACGTTGTGCAAGTGTCTGTCATAAAAATCAAGGTCAAGGATTTATCATATGGTTCCTGCCGACTGTATATTTCCCTCCGTGTTAAATACGGCATTGAGCGGAGCCCGTTTTTTGGCGATGCCGCGTCCGGTGGCGATGAGGTCGGCATATCCTCGCTGGTGGGAGAAGGCGTATGCCGAGCGTCTGCCAGCCGCCCCCCGTCTCATCGTACTGACACGCGGCCTCCACTGAGTCTCCTCAAGTTTATATTTCTTACGATTCTTTTTAATCTAAAAAAAGAGAAGAAAAAAAAAACATGTATATGACAAAAAATTTTTTTTTATCATTGTTGTATTCACTGCCTTAGACTGACATGTACAAGACATATACACCTACTGCAAATAAGGAAAACAGGTCACTTTCTCCACAAGGAAAACCCATTCTACTTTCCTGCTGCCATTACCCCCAAGATTTGCTGGGCCAAGGTTTTTCCATTTCCACCCACTTTCAGATACTCCCTGTAATGTGAACTTCCCTGTCTGCTAACTGTAGTAGTGGAGACGTCACTGCATGCTGCAAAGACAACATACTCCTCTTCTGCTGTTGTCATCATCATACTTTCAATCCCATTGGCTACAGATTTTTGTGTACCCATTCACTTCTTTTCATATGGAGACCTTCTCACCACCATCCTCACAAGTGGAAAGGTCACTGCCTTCCACAAACTGAACATAGTTGTCTCCTTCTGTTTTCAGGATTCCCATCATCTCAAGGGCTACAGGATGCTCTATCCCCATCCATGTCAATGGGCCAGTTTCATCCACTTCATGACACTTCCCTAGCGTGCAGCCTTTTTCCTACTACATTACTTCTATAAGCAATCACTTCACTGCATGCTGCAAAGTCAACACACTCATCTTCTGCTGTCATCATTGTTGTGATCCCAATGGCTAAAGCATTGTATTCTCATCCATGTTCATTCATTTTATTCCCCTGACCACATACAGCCCTTGTTCACACTATCTTCATGAGTGGACGGGTCACTGCCTTCCACAGGATAAAACATTCATCTCCTTCTGCCGTCCTTATTCTTATCATCTCAGTGGCTGCAGGCTGCATTGACCCTATTCACTACATTACACTGACAATGATGATAGGCTAAGACATGGCCTTCTACAGTTCCTGTTTAGTTGCTGTCATCATCCCCAAGACCAGACTGGACAAGGGTATTGTGCCCCCATCCATAACCCTGCTCTATCAATACTAGACTGGACAGTTCACTGCCTGCTGCACATTCAACACACTCCTACCCAGCTGCTGTAACCATTCCCACTTCTATTGCGTAGTATGTGTTATATTCCAATACACTACAGAAAAAGGCTCTAGACAAAAGGCAGAATACTTACTTTATCACTTTCTGAAGGCCACACGATCTTGGACAAGAACTTTAATGCAACAACAGGAAGCAAGCATATTGCCACCGTAAGGATTATGGTGAGCCAGAGATATGGCTGCCTGAGAGCGTTTGGTGCTGCTCCTGTAATGCAAGAACAAGAATCAATGAACAAGAATAGTATAACAAATCTCATCTACCAGCCAAAATTTATTACAACAAAGTGGGAAAATACAGAATACAGTGATGGACTACCATAGAGTAAGTGCTACGGCAGGGGCATGGTCACCACCAGAGGGAGCTCACTGTGTACAGAGTTACATTGCACTCCTCTAGTTCAATGCTATACAAATCTATATGCATTGATGTAGTGTCCCACTAAAGGCTTCACTAGGTTCTAACCACCTGTCAGAATGTAGCTCTCTCAGGTGTCACGCCAAGTGCTGGCAGCTGTATTTTCCTCTCCAGCCACTAGGTGTCTCTTTTCACCCCCTAGGCACAGCTGCAGTCCTACAAAGGTTTAAAGGAGTTATCCAGTGCTACAAAAACATGGCCACTTTTCCCCCTCTCGCCTCCAGATTGGGTGGGGTTTCAAACTCCGTTCCATTGAAGTAAATTGAGCTTAATTGCAAACCGCACCTGACCTGGAGACAAGAGAGGGGGGAAAGTGGCCATGGTTTTGTAGCGCTGGATAACCCCTTTAATCTATGTTATGTTGTCCAACCAATCACAGGTGACCACACTCTACCCTGTTTACACTGGGAATGCAGCCTTAAGTAGTTGTGGTATAGCTAGGGAAGAGATCAGACCTGTTCCTGGATACCTGCACTATGCAGTGCTAAGCCCTAGAGGTGGGGTAACTGGGACATTAGGACCACCCTTGTCTATGCCGAGGATTCTTTCAGTCAGGACAGTCACCCCGTAAAGAAAGGCAGAGGGACTGCTCCCCAGCAAGGCAAAGTTGCTATGGGCTGAAGTACCTTACTGACATATGCTTGTCCACTTAGGAAAATCTTCAGTGGGAGCTCCACCCTGAGACCTGGAACTTGTACTACCGCACATGTCGGTCTCCAAATTTGTGTAGGAAGGAGGCGATCAGATACACAGATATCTAAATGTAGTACCTATTCTACACACATCCAGGCAGAGTACTTCTACTAATTAGGCAAGGGCTCCTGCTCTGCACCCTATACTACCCTCACACACAAGCCTTTTCTTCTATCTACCTCAAGTCTCTACTGTATTGTTGTTATCCTATTTTTGCACTAGCAGCCATGTGCAGTTTGTCGTATTCTATATTGCACTGAAGTTCCTAAGTAAACCTCAACTTCTGGTTAAGCCTTGGACTCCCTTGTCATCTCTTGCTCAGCACCCTGTACCTGCACCCTCACTACTGTTCTATGAAAGAACTGGTGCCCGTGTGTCCGGAGATGGGTACTGCCACTCCTGGCCTCCACGACAAAACAACCCCAAAAGTCCAAAGGGGGAGCATTCTGAACTTTGCAATGGAGAAACACTGCTTCCAATAGGTGGCACCAGAGAGCAAGCTCAGAGAAGAGCATACTATTTGTTTCCACCCATGGAGCATTGCATGGCCTATAGGACTCCACTGGATGGCCTATAGGACTCCACTGGAAAGTCAGGCACTCATTCAGAGAAACTTTAGGTCTAATTTCTATTTGTGACTGTATAAAACTGAGTTGTTACCCATTCCACTTAACCCAGACAGGAGGACCCCTAGGTGAAAAGGGGTTTCCAGCCAAAATTTATTGGTGCCTGGTACCCCACCAATCAACTTTACTGCTACGGCCGACGACCACTGAAGTTCATGGGAGCTAAGCTGCAGTACCCTGGTACAACCACTAGGTGGTGATAGAGTTCTCTGCTTCTGGTCCTTATCACTGCTTAGATTTGGCCAATTTAACCCCACAAAACAGCTGATTGTTGGGGGTTGCCCGGCCTCAGCACCCCATTATTCTGGTATAGATCTTGAGGATAGGCCAAAATTCAATCAATTATAGCCAGAAAACCTAGAAGCCCACACATAGATCAGAACACAAAGGGGGAGATTTATCAAACATGGTGTCAAGTGAAGCTGGCTCAGTTGCCCCTAGCAACCAATCAGATTCCACTTTGAATGAAAGTTCCAATCTGATTGGTTGCTAGGGGCAACTGAGCCAGTTTTAATTTACACCATGTTTGATAAATCTCCCCCAAAATCTATATCATGTAATATACAATACTAGACTCACCTGTGAATATAAACTTAGATGGTAGGAGAACATGGATCCCGGCACTGTGCAAATCAAACATTATCCCAAAGTAGATGGCAATGCTTCCAAAAACGGAGAAGGCGTTCACAAAGGTCCAGTATGAGGTGTCCAGACCAATCTGTAAAGAGAGAAGATACAGGGCAATGAGACTGGCATAAAGGGGTCCTCCTGCTGGAACTAGCTGTATATGGCTCCCATTATCCTAAAAAAAGGAGCTGTATACAGAGCTCCTCCTAGTGGTGTCAATGAGTAGTGAAGATTACTATATTATACATCCATATGATGCAGTATACACCCATACGTTTACATTAATCTTACCTGAAAATTGACAGTGATGATTAGAGCGGTGGCCGTGGTGACAGCAAAGGACTGGTAATCCGATGGCGCTTCACCGTCCTGCCCCATGGTTAACAAGAACGCCCCGTACGGGATGAAGAAGATGATCAGAGAGGTGACCACACCATGGAACAGGCTCAGGAAGAACTTCTTGTAGTTAAACAACAGATCTTTTTGGCCGGGGATGTATAATCGCGGGAAGCGTAGGCTCAGCTTGTCACTGACGTCCTGGAGGAAGAGGAGGTAGTGAGGCTTCAGACCCAGAGGATAAGAAGCTGCCAGACATCCCGGACATTTACCCCATTAGAAATTATAGATATGAACAAGGCATTGGGACTTACCTGATCCAGCAGGCCAACAAGGAGGACAGGGAGACTGGTATAGAGGACATTGTAAAGTGCAATAAACCAATCTTCATATACAGTCTGTAAGAATAAAGCAATAATCAGATGAGCGGCTTTAGATGGAATACGGTAATATTATTATTTTTAAAGGGGTGATTTTTTTTTTGATCCAAACTTATTCAGATTTGTAATTTACTTTTATTTAAAAATCTCAAGTTTTCCAGTACTTATCAGCTACTGTATGTCCTGCAGGAAGTGGTAAATTCTTTCCAGTCTGACACAGAGCTCTCTGCTGCCACCTCTGTCCATGTCAGGAACGGTGCAGAGCAGTAGCAACTCCCCATAGAAAACCTCTCTTGCTCTGGACAGTTCCTGACATGGACAGAGGTGGCAGCAGAGAGCACTGTGTCAGACTGGAAAGAATAAACCACTTCATGCAGGACATACAGCAGCTGATAAATACTGGAAAACTAGATTTTCTTTTATAGAAGTAATTTGCAAATCTGCATAACTTTATGAAAGAAAAACATTTTTGCTGGATACACCCCTTTAATGGAATAATGGCAATCCAATAATAACCGGGATGTATGGGTTCCCTCTATTATGCAGAATACAGACCGCTGTTTATGGTATACTACATAACAGACTTGCAGCACCTGGCAGCTTTAAAAAGAGCGCCATTCTAGTCTTCAGGTTGCCTATGGTATTGCAGATCAGCTCCATTAACTACAATGGAGCTGAGCTGAACCACTAGTTTCTACCCATCGCCATGTGCGGCACGGGTCCTTGAAGGAGGCAGCCATGTTTTTCTATAACAGTACATTACCATACAGAACAGAGAGAATTAGGAAGTTTAACTTACTTGTGCGGAAAATCCATTGAAGAAGGAGTACCAGAAATGAACCAATGTAAACGCAAAGTTCTTGTAGAAGAAAAAGCTCAGGAACTTGCACATGCGGATGTACGACCAGCGGCCATGGACTAGAATGAGTCTCTGGAGGTATCTGAACTGAGCAAAGGAGTAGTCGCTGGACATCACAGCCTGCATCCCCTCCTGTCCACTTATACCGACTCCTATATGGGCAGCTGAGGAACAACAATAGTAGATATGGATTATGATAGGAACATTTAACCAGAATTCTGTCTGCCTGTTGCCACCACTAGGGGCCCTCGCTGCATACAAAACATACTGTACATTAAGCTCTGTAATAAATCATTGTGCCATATGCTCCCCCTAGTGGTGGCTGCAGGTGTATGACCTCAGATCTTTGTAAAGCTCTCCCTTCTGGTTATTGCATACATCTTACTTTTAATCATGTTGACGTCATTTGCACCATCCCCAATAGCCAACGTTATGGCCTTCTTGTATTTCTTCACCAAGTCCACCACCATGGCTTTTTGCTTCGGCGTTACCCTACAGCAGATGACAGAACTGCACTCGCAGGCCAAGTCTACAAAGTTCTTCTGTCGCTGTTCCTTTATGGCGTAGGTCTTCCTTCTCTCTAGCAAATCCTTCTCTTTTTCCTCGGCAGTTCTGGGGAATTTCAGCTTTAGACGCTTCTTCCTCTTTTTCTTCTTTTCTAAAAGGATTTCATTCTGGAGACAAAGTAATATATTTTATTTTCAAGACTTCAAGAATTCTTCTGGTGGTTCCTGGAATCTGTCGACACTGTGCTGACAGCCCCGCCCCTATCAGTCTGGCTGAGCTCCTATAATGCTATGCTCCCTACAGTATTGTATAATGCCCATACAGACACTGAAATAGTGTTGGAAACTTCCAGTTGACATTAAAGAATCCAACTTAGGCCAAGTTCCCATTTGCATTGGTTCCAGCCTCAGTTGCAAATTCCATATAACACCGGAAAACAGAACCGGATGGTCTTATTGCATGGACACCAACATATCCCATTGACTATAATTGGGTCCGTTGGGTTTATGCTGCTTTCAGCTGTTTTTGTCCAAAATTGGAAACAGAGGTCTGACACAAATGCGAACCTGACCTTAACCTTCATGGGGGGTGACCACCACTTCTACAACTTCTAGAACTCTGCCCCTGCTGACCAATAAGTATCTCCTGTTCTGAGAGTTGGCGCCAACCAGAACCATAAGAGAGCCCAATGCAATATTTGTCATATGGTCCCTCCATTCCTATGTACACCCCCAATTATCAAACGTCTGTGACATACCAGCCAGGAACCGGTCAGGATTAGGGATCGTTTCTCATCCGTCTGGAAGAAGGGTTTGAGGTTATTGGCACATTTCCCCGAGTTACCGCCAGTCCGGTTCTTCTGATTTTCCATCCGGGTCTGCAGCAGAGCACTAGGGAGCAGATACATGGCTAGTGAGATATTATGTGGACAGGAAGAAGTATAAATCCAATTTGGTCAGTATTGGGTTAGTAGAACAAGGAGGGAGAAGCAAGTGTTTAAGTGCTTCACTCCCCAGCTTGCAGCGATCTTCATGGAGCTTCTCTGAATGTCCCTATGGCGCATCTGTCAGTAGGTTTATGGTGTCCTATCTAAGGGTAACAAACTAGTGACAGAGAAGCTGAACAGAATGATGTATCACTTACATTGTTCTGTGCAGCTGATCCAGAGATATCCTCCTAAATAACATGGACAATAAGTAGTCCTCTCCATTATGTGCATGAGCTCAGTAGTCCTGGATATTCATGAGAAGCAGAAAACTCCGCCCACCAGCTGCTGATTGGCAGTTATCTATTTATGCTGTGTATAGGCAGTCACCTGTTAATCAGCAGCTGGAGGGCAGGGGGGGGGGGGGGCAAGAATCCTATTCTCCTGCATATTAGGTGAACAGCTAACCAGAATGATGTATGTAATATACCGATCTGTTCTGCATTTATGTCACTAGTTTATGCAGCCCTCAATTAAGGTGGAATAAACCTTAAAAAACCTGGAATAAACCTTAAAAAAACTAAAAGTAGGTGCTGTCATTACTCTTGGCAAAGGAGTGTGTCTTGTAATCTCATGTAGAATACAATTAGTTACTAAAACAGAAATAATCAAAGAGATTAAAAATTTTAGACTAATGGTACAATGAGAACACTCCAATAAATCAAGATGACGTCTTAGAGAACAATCTATTCCAGAGCGGCGACTTACTTAATGTCTTCTCCATAGCAAATCTTTGTCTCATCCGTTAGAAGCTCACAGGCGAAGCCAATATTCTCTGCGGTTTCTGAAACAAAGAGAAGAAAAAAATTGTGACTACTATACGTACATATAATATATTATGTTATTATGAAATGAATGCATCTGGCCTTGTGTTGATAGGAAGAGCAATTTATTACATTGGGACTAAAGTCAATAGAAGAAATCAGCAAACAAGGGGTAACAAAAATGTACTGTTTCCGTTAGAGGGCACCTGTCACATTGAAAATGGAGTCCAATCTGCAGACAAACAAGAGCTGGAAGCAGACAGCTCCATACATTTTGTAGTGGACGTGCTAGGGTAGTGTAGCTTAATTCCCATTTGGTGGCTGAGCTGCAGTACTCTAGCACAGCCACTAAACAATATACGGCGCTGTCTACTTTTGCCTGTGTTCTCTGTGTAAGTGCAAACAGTGGCTCTGGCAAGCAGCCGATTGGTGGGGTGGTGGGTGTAGAAAAAAAACACTTTAACATTACTGAATTGCAATTCATTTTACTCTTGTATTGTGGTGCCCAAATATAAGCAAATTTTAGCGTAACGATTACTTACAGTTTAACTTCAATATATGGACATGGCAGCACAAATAGTCACAGAATAGCTTTACTTACCCTTCTTATCTCCTGTAAGCACCCAAATCTTTATATCTGCTTTGGCAAGTTTAGAGATTGTATGTGGCACACCATCCTGCAACTTGTCTTCAATGGCGGTGGCTCCCAGCAGCTGGAACAATATGACGATAGGTCAGAAAATATAGCAGAAAAAAAAAACAATACAGAAAATTTGCATTTCCTTAGGAGGAACATACCACTAAGTCAGTCTCTATCTCTTCATATACTTTATCCAGAGCCTCATCCCGGTTGGTCATGGACACACTGGCCTCCTGGTACTTCTTATTCCATCTCTGAAACTCTGCATGGCTGATGTCCTTGTAGCAAAGACACAGGGTTCTAAGAGTCTCATTGGCGAATACCTAGGGGTAGTAATAGAGCAGAATTACATGGATGGTGTAATGCTTCCCCTCTCCTGTGGGGGTGCTGCAGGGAAATGAAACAGGCAGATTACAGCTCATCATTGAAGGGTCAGCTTATTTTCAAGGGAACTTTCTAACAAACAGGCATCATAAAACAAGCTGACAATTCTTAATTGTTAGCTTTATAATATCTATCTGTGTGTGTGTGTGTGTGTGTGTGTGTGTGTGTGTGTGTGTGTGTGTGTGTGTGTGTGTGTGTGTGTGTTTGTGAGCTTGGTGGTTTATCTAGTTAACCTATCTGATCAGTGCAGATTCAACCACCCCATTGATCTGAATGAGACTCCGTTAGGCCAGGAGTGTTACTATGTCAAATAATAGGGATAGGGACATCTTGCTTTCTGCAACTCTATTGTCAGCTTTGCTGTGTAGGCTGGGACAGAGTATTTCATTAAGAAGGCCTATATAAGGCAGATAAGCATACATAGATATGGCTTTCTATTCAACTCCTTGTCACTATATAAAAGGATGTTGGTAAAAAAAAATCCTAGATATGGGCAAAACTCACATCAAGAGCCTCTTGGGTAGAATCTTTAATGGGGTTATTGGGGTGTAGACGCTCATAGATAACCGTATCTGCCCCTTTACAGTACAGTCTGATGTCTCCACTTGGTTCCTGCACTGTAAGCAAGGAGAGAAGAAATAATTAACATTATGAATATATTACAATCCAGCACGAGACCAATGGCTACTGCAAGCTATATCATTCACTCCATATCCAGTTTCATGCTGGGAGCCAAGAATTCCAGAACCCTTTACACCTATTAACTGGACAGAGTCTATTATTAATTTATTGCTGCAATACCGAACACAACCATGATTAAGGGTGGCGCTATTTCTTCTGTGGGAAGAGAGAAGTTCCTGAAATCTTATACAACCTCTGTACACATCTCTCTTATAAAATAGATTACTTTTCCTATGGAGGAGCAGGCATGAGAAGAAAGGAGGTACTGGCTGCAAGCAAATACACCGTTATCACTTACCTATTATAGACATGCGCTTTCGGTCACTGTTAAAATCCAGGATACCGAGAACTTCATAGGTGACTTCTTTCTCCAGTTCACTGATAGTAATAGTGCTCTGGGTTCTGGACAGAAACACAAAGCCAAAGTTCCTGGCAGCCGTCACCAAGGCCCCTTCATCCGGAGATGCCGCCTGGTAGACTAATTCACCACCTATAACCAAAATGGCAAAGTTCAATACGCTCGAAAAACCATGTGCAATAACCTCATCTACTATATATGAAAAAGTAATGGTACCTTCCGTTCTCTCCACCATCACCGTATGACACAAGGCGAGAAGTTTGAAGAACAGGCGGACGTCGGGATCCTTCCCTGAACGGATTTGTTCAATCAGGAAATGGTCCCCAAATGTAAACTTTGGGTCGGCTAGAGGATTCCAGCTAAAGTCTACCAGCTGCAGGTCAAGGACAGAAAGAGTCAAGTGTTAACTAATACCTATGTACTCTCAATACCATGTGCAATCATATTACTTATAGCAGTCCTACACTAGTTACTAATTTGAAATTAATATTGTACAACCCTCTAAGAAGTAGAACAAAGCAACTTTGCAAGTAGCACGTTTTAGAAATACCCTGTCATTTTGCTTACACAACTCCTTATGTGTTTCTATGGTGACAGACTACAAACACAACATATGTAGTCTGACCCTGTGGTAACATTGTTCTATAGTCTATAGACAGCAGAATAGAATAATACAGAACTGTAGGATGTAACCATAACCATGTAACATACATAATTCTGCATAGAAGCTGAAGACACTAAATATTTGGAGACTTTGCACTGCAGGATAAGGATGGATTAACAGTACGGTTCTATAGTTGAATGACAGGTAGAACTCTGGTTAAAGCAGACATTGGGGATGACCTACCTCACTATAGGTCGCCTTGTTTCCAGCTTCTTGTCTTTGGTCACCTAAAAACAGTTATTCACAGTTATTTCCATAATCATATTAGACCAGGGCTCCTACTATTATATAACAGTTCATATAGAAAGGAGGAAGAGGAGTAAGCAAAGGGGTGGAGAAAAGAAAGGAGGAGTAAGCAAAGGCAAGGATGTTAAGGCAAAGGGGAGAATGAGTAGGCAGATGGAAGGAGGAGGAATAAACAGGAGGAGGAGAAGGAAAGCAAAGAGCAGGAGAAAAGAAAGGAGTGCGCAAAGGGGAGGATGTGGCGGCAAAGAAGAGGAGGAGGAGATGGCCGATCGAAGGAGGAGGAATAAGCAGAGAGAAAAAGAACTAAGCAAAGAAAAAAAAGAGCAGTAAGAGGAAGCAAAGAGGAGGAGGAGTAATCAAAGAGAAATAAGCAAAGGGGAGGAGATGAACTCAAAGAGGAAAATGAGTAGACAGAGCACAAGGAGGAGTAAGCGAAGAGAAGGAAGAAGAGTAAGCATCGAGAAGGAGAAAAGAAAAGAAAAGGGGAGGGGAGGGGAGAAAGCGAGAGCAAAGGGGAGGATGAGTAGGAGTGAGCAGAGAGGAGGAGGAAGAGTAAGGGCCCCTATTCCATCGGACAATTATCGTTTAGATTCAAATGATTTAACGATAATCTAAACGATAATTGTTCAGTTGAATAGCAGTTAACGACTAACGACCGTTTAATAAGACCTGGACCTATTTTTATCGTTGCTCGTTCGCAAATCGTTCGCATTGAATAAGAAGTTGTTCGGTCGTTCGCAGTAGTGACGTACGCAATAGCGACGACAAGAACGATCGTAAGTAATGATTATCTTTCCATGTAAATGGGTGAACAATTTCAGGTCTTTCGTAATAGCGGTCGTTTGGATCGTTTATCATTAATGATTATGAAAACGATAATCGTCCCGTGGAATAGGGCCCTAAGTAGTGAGGAAGAGTAAATAAGGGAGGATAAGCGAATGGGGAGAAGGTGAAAGCAAAGGGGGGGGGGGGGGGGGGGGGGGGGGAAGAGTAAGCACAGGGTCTGAGAAAGGGGCGTGAGAAAGCGATCTTAACGCTTCTTGAGAAAGCGATCTTACGCCCCTTGAGAAAGCGATCTTACGCGAAACGTGCGTCGGGGTTACAGACGCCAGACTCCACTATGGGTAAGGGATATTTATACTTTCCATCTTAGATAGACATCCTCAGGTTATGCAAGTCTGCGTTTAGCAGCCCTCAGGCCATGTGGATACTCTGCATGTGCTGATATTTATGCCCTGTAGACGCTTGCCCATACTTGATTGTGTGATTATTTGACCGTAATACTGTGGTTTCTGTTTGTCTTTGCTGGATCCTTTTTACACTATTACATGTCATGAGATTTTTTAATCGTGTCAATAAAATTATGTAATTTTTAAAACGCATAGCCGTGTTTTGTGTAATTATTAAGAGGTAGAAGAGGTCTGGAGTCTAATTGGCCATGATGAGACAAAAGCATAAACTAAATGCATGGACTCTTCTAAGGAAAAGAAAATATGACAAGAGTAGAGGTTTTAACATGTCACCCATAGTTATTTAAGGAACATACCATAGGTCTCACTATTAATGGTACATTTCTTGAAGGTCATGATATTTTGGGTCAGTGTGCCGGTTTTGTCGGAGAAGATGTACTGGATCTGTCCCAGCTGCTCGTTCAGGGTCGTTGTTCTGGCTTTGGCCGGTGTATCCTTATCGCTGTGATACATCTGAAGATCCCAGTTTATAAAGTAACTCTGTCCCAAACGAATCACTTCCACACTAGAGAATTTAAAAAAAGAAAACTTTATATATTGCTAAAATTTTTATTTAAAATTTTAATCATACTCCATTGTGGTCACACAGGTCGCATCTACTGCCGGTCCTAAAGAGGGCACCTGAGATGATCCGGCACCTGAAGCCTGTGACCTCCAAATAATATCTTAATATTGTAGGTGACTATTACTTTAGATAATGTATAGCAGCGTAATTCCATTGCGTCACATATGGCGCAGCTATGTGGTTACTGTATGTGGTCATTTTGTGAGCACTGGGGTAGTATTTTTATTATATGGCGGTGTACATTATATTTTTGTGACTTGTGGTGGCAGCACAGTACAATATGGACATTTAGGGAACACATATGGCCAACTATAACTGTTATTTGGGTATAACCAGAAAGCACTGTCTGAGGCATTATAAAATCTAAGGCCTATCTGAGAGAAGTGCTCAAAAATCTCTCTCAGGAGTCAGGCTTCATAGCCTTATTACAGAATCCATCCCCTGCAGAAAGATAGGGAGAGAAGAGATCAGCTAGGAGCTTCTCCTGGTTCATTCTATTGATCAACTGGAGTCTAAGCAACCGCGACTACGCCCGTTCACTGAAATTATGCAAATATCTTGAAGCCCAAAGTGTAATAATCGAAAAAAATAAAGTTTGGGATCTCACCTCACATAGAGAGAAATGGGTACCATGGTATTGAGAACAATGATGTAACCCCAGAAGGCCAAGAAGCCTCGATAAGAGGGGGTGTAATCATTCCCATCATACAGATACCACGATACGTTGGATAGACCCAGCTTTGCGTCCCAGAACGTCTGTCCAATAGCAAGGCCAGCCGATGCCAGGATCAGGAGAACGAAGATCTAATGGAGACAGGACATTACATTGTTGGAGTTACAGCTTTATGTAGTTGTATGTACACAGATAGATATACGTGGATGTATTAGCTAGGAGTCGTGTCATTTTATCAAGTTTAGAAAAGAGGATACCATATGGAAAACCCAATACACATACATACATACAATCTCTCTCTCTCTCTCTATATATATATATTCATTTTTTTTTTTGTATTACTAAATTGTTTCTTTAAATTTATTTATTTATACATTATTTCTTCATTATTTGTATTATTGTATCTCTTGCCATTTATAGGACTACTTCCCTACCATAGAGTTATAGCCCATGATCACAGATAAGTTTTTATGTTCTTATACACTTACTGTGTAGACCATGTAATTCATCAGATAATCAATTTTAGTTCTTTTCAGCCTGGTCTTCCCACTATTCCTCATAATTTTTGTGTCAGCACCTAAAAATAAATACATAAAGTCAATAAAACAAAAAAATAAAGCATAAAGCAATAAAAAATAAAGCTTATGCTTATAAACATAAGCATGTTTCACCATGAATCTCAAGTTAAATAACTCAAAAGATATTTTTCAATCATAATTTTGGGCAAGATACAAAAATGAAAGGGGGTGCCCAATATTATGAAAATTTTCCATCCATGAGCTGTGTCTGGTTTTGCAAAATTCAAGGGAGCACAACTATAATACCTGGCACAGCCAACAGAAAAAGAAGGAAAAAGGAAAGGAAAGGAAAAGAAAAGGAAAAAGAAATGAAGAAAGAAAAGAAGAGAAAAGGAAAAAGAAATGAAGAAAGAAAAGAAGAGAAAAGGAAAAAGAAATGAAGAAAGAAAAGAAGAGAAAAGGAAAAGAAAAGAAAGAAGTAAAAAAAACAACAAATGGTCAAGGTGGGCACCTTACCTGCGAAAAGCACCAGGCCATGGCAGTACATTGTGTTGCGAATGGTACAGCCCCGGAGGAGAATCTTATCTGCGTCCAGAGGGTAACTCACTCCTCTCCAGCAAAGCGTCCCGACAAACTTGTCCAATCGATTATTGGGCTCCTCACATATAACCAACCCTGAGAGGTGGATAAAACAAGTATCCATTAGCACAAGATGCCATGAATATTGGGTAGACCAATGAGGAAGATGGATAGCAGCCCAAGAGGAGTATCCAGGGCCTCATCTTGTGTCTGGGGCTTTATGCCATCTCTGGAACCAGTCTGGCTCCTATAGTAGGGTTATACAGAAGAGGTGCCCATGCATGCACTGATGATATGGGCAGTCACTGTGGATGAGACCCCCCGCCACCATGGCATGTGCCCTCGGGATATAAAGGCTGCCCCAAAGATCTGTTATCTGAGGAGGCAAAATAACCATTCTAATACATAAAAGGACACCAGTCATCAAAGGAGAATGGCAGTGGGTTTAGAGGGCTGTTACAGATTCGGTATTGGGCCACTAGAGCTATAGCCGGGGTGGCTAGTTGTTGTTGGGGACGGTGAAAAAGAGGAGCGGGGAAGTAAGGATAGAATGATATTGGTCGAAGTCTAAGAACTAGAATCTCAGTAAACCTGTGGACTCTTAATGTGATCCTTGGCCCTTGCAGGTGCACTAGTCATGGCTGACTGACTCAGTCATAAGAGTCACATTAAACAACCCTGACAGCGGAAGGATTTTCTTAATCTTGTTGCTCTTCGCATGACGTATTACCTAATCCTTATACACAACCTACAGTCGACATCTTATGAAACTTTCCCTGCAGTGTCCAGGCATCAGTAACCAGAATAGGAGAGTGAAATCCACAGGGGGGGGGGGGGATTAATATAAGGACATCATCTCTCTATAGAATAGGGATCATCTGGACCCTCTAATATATAATGTATGAAAAACACAGAGGACAGCTTACCATCAAAATCAGCCAGTGCACTCTCATCCTGCAGCAGCTTGTCCGTCACCTCCAGAGACATTTTAAACTTTAAGTTTGTTTCACTGTAAAAAAATATATATATATTAAATACAGCTTATATACTGTGCATTATTAATGAAAGGGGCGCTCCAGATGAAAAAAATAAATAAGTTACATAAAATAGTTACGCAGATATGTAAAATACTTCTATTTGAAAAAAATCTCAAGCTTTCCAGTACTTATCAGCTGCTGTATGTCCTGCAGGAAGTGGTGTATTTATTCCAGTATGACACAGTGCTCTCTGCTGCCACCTCTGTCCATGTCAGGAACTGTCCAGAGCAGGAGAGGTTTTCGTTTCAATAAATTTTACACATCATAACAGGGAATAATCCCCATCTCAGGGAACTGAACAGGTAGATTTCTATGGGGATTTGCTACTGCTCTGGACAGTTCCTGACATAGACAGAGGTGGCAGCACAGAATATTGTGTCAGACTGGAAAGAATACACCACTTCCTGCAACCCTTTTATTAAGATGGGCACCATGCTATGAAATCTGCAGAAGTAATTGCTGCGCTGTAGGGACAGTGTGCAAGGAAATCTCAATGGCTTCACTGTCTACACCTTCTATTTCGAGATAAGCATAGAGCACAACCAGTGAGCTGATTCTGACAGTCTGGATGTATACATCCAATCTGAACACTTATCAGTAGCAACCAGCAATCTTACCATTTCCTATGGAAGTTGTTGGAGGAAAGTGGATCTGCCGCTAAACAAACCTTATACAATTTTTACTCCAATGTCACACGTATGGTTTTCTGACTCTGGGATCTTACCCGTCAAGCTCTGCAGTTTCTACATAGCACAGGCTGTTTGGATCTGAGCTGGACAGAAGGAGCACATCCGCCTGAAAATGGAAAAGAAATGCGATTAAAAATAAATAAAAATAGCCATATTAATATTATTATTCTTCAGTCCTGACACTAACCGGAATGAACTCATTCTTATTTATTCGTATGACGTCTCCAACTTGGATGTTTTTCCATTTTGTTTTCTTAAACCTACATTAGAAGCAAAAAGTTGAGCTACGTTATGAAAAATATACCAAGATACATAATATAATACCAAAAAGATAATAGTAAAGAAAATAATAAATCGTGATCAATATATAACAAATAATAATAATAATAATAATAATAATATTTATTTGTATGTATTTCTTGTGTTTTTTTTTTCAATTTTTTGTATTTCCTATTTTTATGTATTAATACATAAAAATAATTAAAGCTGATAATTACTAAAAATAAAGAAATATTCTGTTAAAATATAAAATTTTGTTTTTAGTTTTTATGCTTATTATTAATAAGCATAAAAACTAAATTTAATATACATTTTTTTAACAAAATATTTTAATTTTAGTAATTATCAGTTTTAATTATTTTTATGTATTAATAATACATAAAATAGGAAATACAAAAAAAGTTGATAAAAAAATAACACAAATACAAACATACAAATAAATAGTACTATTCTTATTATTTTTAATGCATTAAATATTTATATTATATTAATAGACATTTTTTCCCCATGTATTAGCCAGAGCAAAACAGCTAAACAGAGCCTCTTATTTTTCTGGAGGGTCCAACATGTTCATGTACTATATCACACAGACAACTCAATGATTTAGGTGTAAATGTGTAATACCTCATTTCCCCTGGGTAGGTGCTGCAGAGGAATTTAACGCTTAATCTGCTAGATTTAACCACAGATTACATACAGTTAATCACTGTAAATTCCACTAACAGAACACCCAGTAAATCAATCCCCTGATTTTACTGAACACCATGTAATACTTCATTTCCCCTGCGGTGGTGCTGTTGCAGAACTAAACATCTGCAAGATTCTCCTACTTATTACAGGTGATCGCTGGCGATCACAGCAGCAGGACAATATGTGATCAGATCATCTGGGGGAGCTTTCTAATATATAAGGGGTTTGTCCGCATTTCCTTCTTACCTTCCATCCTCTATAACTTCACTGGGTCGGTTGTTAATTTCATTGTCCATTTTATGCCGCGCCTTTGGAAGTAAACAAAGTTATATTGAATATGGATGGAGATTTTATATCTATTATAAAGGTGACGATCACAGAACAAATCCTTCTTCAGTATCACACTGGCCTTTGTTCACATAACAATCTGGGTTTTTCCACATAAAGTACAATCTATTAAAATTGGTAGAACCATACTAATACCCGTAATACTTCCTTCTATGCTACTTGTTATATGTGGTCATGCGTAAAATGGGGGCAGCTTTTACCCCTATAAAACAAACTTTTAAAATGGTAAAGCATGGCTGTAGTTCCTGGTGACTTTACAGTATATAAACTACTTTGTGTGTGTACATGTGAAGTAGTACTTTTCAATTGTCCTAGTGGGTGTAGACTAGCTGCTATGATGTCTCTCATACACGGCAAACACAGAAAAGGAGATCCTGCCCCCCTCCAGCATCTCTCTATAGCTGATAATCAGAAGCCACAGCACAAGGAGGACATTATAAAGCAGTAATAAGAAGTGTAAGTGATTTATAGAATTTTTCTCTGATAAGATATATTTAAAATGTTTCCTAAATTCTCTTCTACTATTAAAAATGACTGACCATTTTAAATGTAATCCCTTCCACCTACTTGCCAGCAGTCTGGATTTTAATGAAATAATCCATAAAGCTTTTGTCTGGATGACCTGCACTAGTCCCTAATCTTATTTCTAAGCAATGGTCGGAAAGCAAAAAGTATTTCTTTTGTACACAGCCATGGTTCCCTGTACACTACCCCTCACAAGGGTATTACCTTTATCGATTTCCTAATAAAATCGGGAATAAACTGAAACATCCCTCTCAACAAAATATAACTACATTAACTTACAATGTCATCCACTAGATCTTTGATGGCAGTGATTCCCAGCACAAGCAGTAGAGGGATCAGAGTCGTCGACCATGAGACTGTTGAAATTTGGGGAATTGTCTGTAGGAAATAATAAAAAAAAAAATTATATATAATATATTTTCCCCCCTACAAAGAATATATATATATATATATATATATATATATATATATTATAATTTTTGTGATACCATAGTCTTTTTTTCAATTCAAGATACAGATAGATATCTTAAAATTAAAAAAATACTATGGTATCCCAGAATTTATACATATATGTATAAATTTTGGGATACCATAGTATTTTTTTAATTTTAAGATATCTATCTATATCTTGAATTGAAAAAAATTATAATATTATATATATATATATTCATTAATAATTTTTATATATGATTTTTTCTTTGTAGGGAAAAAAAAAATCACAAGAAGCCAGATTGACTAGTTACTGAGGCAGATCCACCATTGTATGATGTCAGACGTAGGACAATAGTCATTTCTCAATCAATCATGGCACCTATATAATAAGACATATGCAAAACAAGAAAAGCAGCAAATATTACATAGTTTCCCAATGTCCCATTACAAAGCAGGAATGTATAGTCTCCTCCACCCAGTTATATAGTATTATAGTGATGGTGGTGATTCAGTGCACTGACTGTTTCCCGTGTTTTCAGGTTGTGTACGTGAGAAGTTCCTTGTACATCAGGTTCCATTACAGCGCACAATGATGTGTCAGGAGTGCAAACAAACATCGGTGTCAGAAGGCGCGACGTAAAGCCGTCCTTACCTGGAGGATGAGGAGGACCAGGAAGTAAGCGTTGGCTGCTCTCTTGAATTGCTCAAACAGGTTCATAGGCAGGAAGGTAAGTGGGTTATACTTGTAGGTCTTTATGGCATTTCCCTGCATCAAAAAGAAATCGGTTCTCTATTAGAGTGTGCCTATGATTATCAATACAATGAAATAGTAATCCCTGCGATCGTGGGGATCGTGAGAGCCGCTGAGATCCATAACTTTTGACATGTCATCAGACATTTGACACGTCCATTAGATGTTGTAGACAGGATGAGGTTTTGCAGTTTTTGGTACATACCGCGTACTTGCTCTTTTTAAAACATAGGTAGGACTTCTTCTTGAATTCAGGTTGATCATAAAAATTGCGGTCATTGGCTTTCACCTGCCAGTTACATTCTGAAAACAGAAAAAATGCAAATTGGGTTATTATCCAGAATTTAGGCTTACTCACCCTGCACACAACCAACCTAAAGCAGAACTGTCAGCGCAGCATAGAGACAAGTCCACCCTGCTAATCCTCAGTGCAGAACTAATACTGTGCTGTTTGACTAATAAGTATGTCTAAGTTCACATGTAGCATCCTGATTAATATTTTTAGCAAAAAGCAGGGGTGGATCAGAGAGAGAAAAACTATAATGAAAATCACTGTAATAAAAACACATCACATCTGTATACATCTGTAGTGTCCCACTACGTGTTTTATTTTCTCTTCTTACACCTTGGCAAACCTGTATCACTCTAGTCTAGTGTTACAGGTTAGGAAAGGTGGCTGCTGTTCCTTACTCCAACCACTAGATGTCATTCTCACACAGAACAGCTGCAGATAACACTTAGATCCACACACACACACACACACCTCTTTTTCTCTAGTAACTACTTCCTTTAGTTAGTTGGTTAGTACCTGGCTACAGGCCAGGCAGGGTGTGTATTCAGTTGTTCCTAATAAGTTAGCTATCCAGCCACTATGGATTGCTAGACAAGACCTCTATGGACACCGGAGTCAAGGTAGATCTTACCCTTGCCTATGCCAAATACTCAATAGGACAGTCGATCAGCTTAGAAAAGGGACAGACAAACTGACTGATCCTGCTGTCGAGCACAGTGCAAGTTCAGCAGCTCTCTACGGACAGACGCTCAGCTTTGTAGGAAGGACACTACAAGCCAGCTCTACCCAGAGCTGGGACCTGGGACTCGTACTACCCTAGTAGGACTGTACCCAACACTGTGGGGCAGAAAGCGTTTAGGTGAGATAACTGGGACTCCATACGGGAGTATGAGGATTTCTACCAAAACTTCTCAACACTTCAAATTCCGGCAGAGTACCTGGTACATTTGGATCCCTTTACACACTCACACAATTTTGAAGATGGGCCACGACGGGCTCCTGGACCATAGAATCCTGGCTTGATCTGGGCGCGGGTGCTCATTGAAACCACACTAAACCGTGGTTTATTCCACACAAGAGGTTTATTTGAAAGCACAACGCGTTTCGGACTCCTATTCCAGGGGAGCCTTTCCAGAAAGGCCCCCCTGGAATAGGAGGCCGAAACGCGTTGTGTTTTCAAATAAACCTCTTGTAAGGAATAAACCACGGTTTAGTGTGGTTTTAATGAGCACCCGCGCCCAGATCAAGCCAGGATTCTATGGTCCAGGAGCCCGTCGTGGCCCATCTGCAAAATTATGTGTGGCACGCCTTCCTTGACGTACCCCTGGCAGGAGCTGCGGTGCCTCATCTTATCTGACATGTGCTACATAGGGTTCTGCCTATCTTCGCACAACTCTACTAGGTGAACGTTACTCATCTTTCCCCCCTTCCTAACTGGTTCTCTTGATATACTACACCAGGAGGCGCCCCTGCCCTCTCTTTCTTTTTGTGTCTCCTATAACACACACACACACACACACACTATCTGACAGATATCTGGCAGATTTTTTGCAGCCAAAGCCAGGAACGGACTTTAAACAGAGAACAGGTCATAAAGGAAAAACTAAAATTTATCTTCTTTTCAAATCTATTTCTGGATTTGGCTGCAAAAATCTGTCAGATAATCTGTGTGTGTAAAGGCACCCTTAGGGCCCTATTCCACCGGACGATTATCGTTCAGATTATCATTAAATCGTTCGAATCTAAACGCTAATCGTTCGGTTGAAATGCAGTTAACGGTTAACGACCGAACGAGAAATCTTTGATCGCTTTATGAGACCTGGACCTTTTTTTATCGTTGCTCGTTCGCAAAACATTCGCAAAACATTTGCATTGAATAAGACGTCGTTCGCAGTAAATACAAACGCAATAACGAAGAAATAGCAAAGAAAAAACGATCGCAAATACGATCATCTATGGAATTGAGTGAACGTTTTCAGGTCTTTCGCAATAGCGAAAGCCCTCCTATCCAGTCCCTATCACCTGTCACAGCTTCTTCTTTCAACTTATCCATCTACCTGTTGGACTATTGTATTGACTATTTTTGCGCTAAGTACTTGAGCACTGTTTGTAACCGTTTGCACACTAAGATGCCTTTTTCAAGTAAAGTTCAAGTGTCATCTCTACCGTCGCACTTACCTACACTCCGCACCTCACACCTGATCTAACTACGGTCCGCTTGCCCTGTGTCTGGGGGTGGGTGTTACCGCTCCTGGCCACCATGACAAGTAGCCTTCTAAACACCAGAACCCACCAGGAGGCCCAACATCAGTACCAGGACCGCAGGCCACAGCATATCTTACAACAGTACTATGTGTGAACCCAGCCCAAGAGAAGCACTCCAGCCTCTCTCCTCTCTAGTGACAGCCACTTCACAAACTGTCATTAATCTTATTGGAGGAAACCATTCGCCTGTACTCTGGGGTGGGATTTGACAGTTTTGGGCCAGTTATCCCATAAAAGTCCAGATCACAGAACTGGTTGTCCTTCTTGCGAGCCCTATACTGCTGATAATAGTACACTGCACCCCAGGCATGCCCCCTGCTTGAAGGAGTCCCTCTACTCTCTAGTACACTGTTCCCCAAACTGTGGATCCCCAGTTTTTTGCTGTTGGGGCTTAATGGAAATTTAGGGAAAAAAGCTGCCAAAAGGTCAGGGATTGGCAACAAGTAGTCACATATATGGCCAACCAGATGCTGTTACCATATATCATCCGCTCCTCTGAACCATTGGACTCTACATAATGCACCCCCTCTCCTTTTTTAAGCTCAGGAGCTACATCTCCCATCTGAAAAATTGGAATTAGAAAAAAATCTGGATCCCACCCTGCCTATTCTCCGCCTAAAAATGGCTGACAAGGAACAATAGACAAACATACAAAAAAACAGAACGAGTATAGAAATGAAGCTCAGTACTGTCACCCGAGACAGTGTAAATGCAGGAAGCGAGGCTCCACCATGTGAGGACAATACCGTACACCGTGCCAAATAAAACATGCCAAAGCCCAAGTATCAGACTTGATCAAGACCTTACTTTATTTACGCTACAAGTAAAATAATGTTCTTCCTGTACTCTTTTACAAGCTCTTCACAAAGTTTATAAAATTATGTAATACCAGGTTGGCCCATAAATATATAGGTTGTAGATCACAAGCTTTAAAGGCTGTTTGCGAGAACCAATGAGTCTTGGGGATAACATGAACTTCCTGGTCAGATCTGATCCAAAAGAGGCTTCTCTGTATTCATGTATTACATAGTATAATACAAATGTGCTCCATTGCCTTCTAGGACCCACTGGGCTTCGGGCCAGGCCTGGTCATCCTCATAGCTAAAACAGCTACACCTCAAGATGCCAGCACCCTATAGATAAGGTATAACAAAAAAGAATCAGCGAGTACTTCAAGTGTCAGAAACGTTGCCCAGAGCCAACTGGTCTGAGACGTGGATTATCTAAACTTGTCGGAAAGGAAGAGAGGGACCCCCTAGACACTGGCTTTATTTATTTCACTCAGAGTCTGGTGCTTTCTTCCATACAACCAGGGCACCCCAATTCCCATAACACCCAACACCAGTACTAGGGTGTGCTCTATGGTAATATACAGGTTCACTTGCAAGGCCCCTCAAGCCCATCTGACCATGACCACCCTCAGCATTGCAGCCTACATATTTTGTTCCCTCTTAAATTCCCCCTGGCCTGTGTGCCCAAGGATGGTGTTAATATGAGTAGTTATCCATATGTAATAGAAAAAAAATACCTCCTTCCCCCGTATGCAATGCCTATAGGTGCAGGCATCTTGAGGTGTAGCTGTCTTGGCTATGTGGATGATAAGGCCCGGCCCGAAGCCCAGTACAACTTTGGAATTACACGGCTACAATACACACAATACATGTACACGGTTTTATTTAGTAGTAATATGCATGTGTTTGCACCTATTTGTACTCAATGTCCTAGAACTAAAACATACATAAACACATACATAAACCAAACACCTAATAACAATCTATTATCTACACAGGGTGCGGCACAGTCTTCTTATTTAAGGAACAGACCAAGGCAATGTGACAGTAAAAAGCTATTAGCGTGAATAATTCAGCGTTGTGCTGTCAGCATGCAGTTCACAGATAAAGGCTGGCACATGTAAGCCCGTGTATCCCATAACTAACCAAACAATCAGACATTGTTAAAGACTAGAGGCAAATAACAAAAACTCCACATCAGGTGGCACATCTAAGAAATGCTAACAAAGAGAAGGGCCGTCTAGGTAATATGAAATTATATGTCGGTTTAACAGAGAGTGTTAGTAAGGGGCTTATACCACGGAGCGATAATCAGCCCGATTTGGCCGTAATAGAGACAACGATCGTGTCATTGGCTGATCGTTAATTTAGGTTCAAACCTAAAATCATCGGGCACCGACCGCGCATCACTGCGTGGAATAGCGGTGCGCAGTTCAGCAGCACCATACATTACCTAAGCATGTTGCAGGTCTTCTCCTGCGCTCCTTCTTCCTCCCGATCCCGCGCGCAGTAGCAGCTTTGGTGCGGCCTTTCTTAGCTGACAGACCGCTCAGCCAATCACCAGCCATTACCACGGCGGTCCTAGCCAGTGATTGGCTGAGCGGGCTGTCAGCTCAGACAGGCTGTACTGAAGCTGCTGCTGCACGCGGGACCCCGGAGGAAAAAGGAGCGCAGGAGAAGACCTGCAACATGTTTAGGTAAAGTATGGTGTTTAAACAAAGGCTGCAAGGACAACGGTAACAATGTCCCTGCAGCCCTCGCCAAATGATTATCGGGCCATGCAATAGGCCCATTAAACGAGCGCCGATCTAGCAGATCGGCGCTCGTCTACATTATTGATCGGGCCTCCATCTGCCGGTGGAATAGGACTCTTAGCCAATCAATGGTTGAGGCAGGAAACCATTGCAGACGCTGATTGGCAGAGCAGAGATAGTGAAGACAGATAGAAGGCCAGAGGGTTCTGGAGAATTCTGGCGAAAATTTTTATTAAAGCATTGTATTGCCAGCCCAAAAGTTATACAATTTACCAATATACACTTATTTCGGGAAATGCTTATAAACACTCTTTTGCCTGCACTTACTACTGCATCAAGGCTTCACTTCCTGGATAACATGGTGATGTCACTTCCTGGATAAAATGGTGATGTCACTTCCTGGATAACACGGTGATGTCACTTCCTGGATAACACGGTGATGTCACTTCCTGGATAAAATGGTGATGTCACTTCCTGGATAAAATGGTGATGTCGCGACCTGACTCCCAGAGCTGTGCGGGCTGTGGCTGCTGGAGAGGATGATGGCAGAGAGATGCTCAGTGTCCTTTCAGTGTCCTGTGTCCCTCAGTGCCCCCCTGCCATCATCCTCTCCAGCAGCCACAGCCAGCACAGCTCTGGGAGTCAGGTCGCGACATCACCATGTTATCCAGGAAGTGACATCACCATGTTATCCAGGAAGTGACATCACCATATTATCCAGGAAGTGACATCACCATGTTATCCAGGAAGTGACATCACCATGTTATCCAGGAAGTGACATCACCATGTTATCCAGGAAGTGAAGCCTTGATGCAGTAGTAAGTGCAGGGGAAAAAAAGCACTTTATAAGCATTTCCCGTAGTAAGTGTACAATACTTTAATAAAAAATTCATTTTTGCAGTCTAAAGTGTACCAGTCTCGATTAGCCCTTCTGGATCAGCGACAAGATCCTCTACTAATCTGGAAGGTCGGGTCGCAGTCAGACAATAATGAATTATCGTCTGATTGAGTCAGGGACCCGACCTTTCGGATTAGCAGAGGATCTTGTCGCTGATCCAGAAGGGCCGATCGTGACAGATACATTTTAAGACTCAGGAAAATGCATTATGATCAGGAACCTCTCAATAAGCTTTTTGTTAACAAGCACCCGGGCAGCACACAGTGCTCTCGAGTAGCCCGATATGTCAGTGAGTACTATACTTAATAGAGTATTCACACTCATCTCTAATAGACATGCTATGTCCTCCAAAGTCCTTGTAAATAAAAGGAAACTCAGACTATTCAAAGAGCTATCAAAACCAGACACCCCTTAAAATACTATTTCCACTAGAGAAAAGTCCCTGCAATTGTTAAGATGCAGGAAACTTCACCCATAACAGTTGGCGCATTGTATTGGTGACGTTGGTCACATCACTTTATTTTGTAATGCACATAGGTTTTAATGATGCCCACCTGCGGGTAAAAGGGAGGGAGACTAGGGATTTACCTTTTGGGGCCTGCTCTCGGCTGAGTTCCGCTTGTTTGTTGATCCTATTTTGCTCTGGTTCACGAGAGTCGGGACTTTCCAGTTCATCGTCTGTCTCATCATCACTATATGGAACCTCATCATCATTTGGCATCTGCGAGTCTTCATCAAATGTTGTATCGTAATCTGTATCCATAATTTCTGTGGTATCTGAAAATATCAAAAACATTCATTTAGTTTTCAATTGCATTGGTTCTCCTCCTATTTTAGTTCTAGTCTCAAATCTTTACATAGATGGCATTGCTATCCCTTCGTTCTAATGACTGAAGAGGTCCCCAGGCCAAGTTCCACCAACGGAAAAGCCCCGGCATGTGCAGTTTCTTAAAGGAATTGCTAGCCCACTTATAAAAACCTTATATGTTTTTAAACAACTCCCCCCATGTGACCTGTCATATATTTGTAAATAAGTTAATTTACAAAAAAAAAAAAATCTTGACTACTTTTCCTGGAATCTGCTGTCCACTGCTTGCTGTTAGGTGAAACCTGTCTCTAGTAACAGACACAGCAAGACAGAGAGCAGGAAGTGGGCATAGTATGTGCAGGACCTGGGTTATATATTTTCATCCTTAGCCAGTGTGCATGCTGAGGATGCTCCACACTGTGCCTGAAAAGTAAATCATGCTTCCATTTCTACCCATAAAGCTCAGGGCATCTGTATGTTGTGGTTCTAGTGCTGTATGTGTCCACAATGCTGCATTGCGATATTCCCTCCTTTTAGTTGCAGGCTTGTTATCATCAACAGCTTCAGTTCGGTGCCTAAAGTAACCCATTCTTTGCTGTGCTGCTATTACTGTCATTTATTCACACATAGCACCTTGCAAAAACAGTGCATCAGTAATCCTTTCTCCACCCCACGCCAGCTATAGTAGTGTAGTGTGCAAACTGTCAGCCTTGCACACTGCCACATTGTTAATGTAACAAAACCAGACACGTTTTAAAAAATATTTTTTGAAATGAAGTCTGACGGAATCTTAAAATCCGGTGGAGGCAGAGGGAGGGTTGTGTTTGTGTGTGTGTGTGTAGGGGGGGTAACAACATAAGAGGATCTATACTTACTTGTCCCTGTGCCTCTGCAGCATAACCTGTTCACCCACCCCTGCCGGCCTCTTGCAGCTGCCCCAACATCATGTCTCAGCTTGGAAATGTCCACTTAGCCAGGCTGAGTACTTTCCACTGGGACAAGATGACGCAGGAAGCTGGAAGAAACTGGAGCCTGGCCGCGGTCAGGGAACTGGTGACATTGTGCTGCAGGGACTTGGGTAAGTATAGAATCTTTATTATGTTTCCCCACCCCCTTACTGGCCCTGGATTTTTAGATTTAGGCAGAGTTTCCCTTTAAGGGCAGATTGACTAATCAGGTTTAGGGGGTTGTCTGAAAAGAGGCCAACAATAATGTCAATGACGAACAGATCCATAAGATGTACAAACTATAGATGGCCTTTTATTGGAAAACGTTTGAAAAAAAATTTTCATTTCCGCAAATATTTCAATGAAAAGGAGGAACCCAGGTCAAGCGGAACAATAGGCGAAAACATGTTCATTAGCCATTGTTCAAAAAAACTATTCAGAAGATGAATAGAGCGGGGCCTTAAGTAAATAATTTAGCAGATTAAATATTAAACTTCAGAGTCTTATAATCCATTGTGCGGGTCACTTCAAACCGGCAATCAGGGGAACACTTTGTAAAGGCCACCAGAGCAAAATGAAAAAATAATAGGAGCTCGGGGGTGACACAATGGTCCGTAGACAAAGGCCTTCATCCCGGAGCGTTCAGAGCCACAACAAAAAACTAAAAACTAAAATAAAAAGGCCTATTCAGGAGAACGAGAGCCGTCAAAGCCCCAATGACATTTCCATCCTTAAAGACGTGTAATTCAAGTCCCGCTCCTCACAATGGAGATTACATCGTATTCTAAGCAACAATCGAGCGCGATCACAATTCCCCATGGATCAAGTTCCAACCTGAAATCTCAGTACCTGACACGTAGCAGCTTTAAAATGGAGGAAAAAAATAAAAACATAAAAAACAACTTTCGGGAATACAATGGCTGGCAAGACATCACATGGCCTTTGGACACAATGAGCGTGTCACACGATCATCACTCATCCTTGGGTGACTCTTCTAATGTTAGATACCTGTATATTCCTTCTTAGGGAGGTTGGGCTTTTATAATTACATACCATAGATCATGTTAAGAGGATCGCAGATTACAGAATTTTGTTGGCAGATCCTCTTTATTGTAATTGGCGCTGCCAACCATCTACTTAAGATTAGGCCAGAGGAGGAGAGCAAATGCTGCATTTATGATTGTTGCAATAAAACTTCTTCTCTTCTATGATGCAGAGGTCCTGGCACACAGTTAGGGCTGACTGCCGTTTTTCACATAAGGGCCTTGACAGAGCGCCAAACGTCCGAATGCAAAACTATTGTGCAGAGAACCCAGTGAGATAATAAAAGCAGTTTTATTGCACCACGGTGCCACATTTACTCTTCTTTTACTATCTGTAGGGCACCACAGTGACCACACTTGGCTGTTTTTTTTAAACTAAATTTTATTGGCACAGTACAGTAGGAACAGTACAAAGCCATAAGTCGAATGTCCGAGGTTCGGGTCTACATTCCAGATGCAGCTCTACGCTGGCTGTGTTTCTATCAATGGACTCTGTGCTAATGAACATTTGGTCACAGACACAATCAGTCGGTTACAAATACCAAAAAAGAAAGAACGGCATAACCATAACAACCAAAAACAAGCAACAAAAGTGCCAAGGAGAACCCTCTACCGTACCGTGTCTGGTAATTTTAAGTGGTCCCAGCGTACCTTTCAAGTATTCTTTACAAAACCATTTGATACACCTAAAAGGTCCCATGAGGTGCCGGATCTATTCTATGATGAATGTACTAACAATAAAAGGCCGCCATTTTGTAAAAGAAACTTTTTGTGGACTGTTCCTTATTATGTAGCGTACTTATTTTGTCCAAGTGTATCCCCAATTTCTTGCATCGCCGGAACACAATTGACTGTCAAAAGAAAAAGTACCTAGTGCTACTTGATCTAGAGATAAGCAAAGTTTTCTAAAGTTCCTTTTGGTAGGATCACCAAACGTGGACTTAAAGTTTGGGGTTGCCAAAACCAAACCTCAAGTGAACTGCACTAAAACAGCTAACCCATTGCAGGCATTTAGCTGTTTTAGAGCGGTTTACAAAGTTTGCTTATCTATACTTCCCTTACTGTTCCCCCAGTGTCCTCCTTCCCTAGTGTCTACTGAAGTAGGCAAAATCCTGTCCAGCTAATCACTGGCTGGTGCACTGTCCTGTCTCAGTCATTGGTTGGCTGAGAGAGCTGTCATTCTAGTCTCAGGAGCAAAACAATACAGCAGCGGGGCCAATGATTGGCTGAGTGGGCTGGAGGCGGCTGGTGACACTGGAGAGCCAGAGCAGGACACCGCAGAGCAGACAGGTGAGCATACTTTTTTTTTTGTGTCAACCATCAAATATCACTGGACTATCCGAAAGAATAAAAGTGTTTGTTTTTTGTTTATTTTTTTAGACACAACCTGCTCCGAAATTTGTCTTAAGTAGGTTGATTTTGCCAGGGAAAGCCTCAACCAGCAAGGAATTTCCTAGGTTGAGGGTCCATATAACATAACATGGCAGGTATTCAGTGTTCAGATTACTGGTGACCATGATTACAAAGATGGGATGAGTAAGTGAACCCACTCATATAGACCGGTTCTGTGACGAGCCCTATAGAGAAAGATCCAGAGCAGAAGTTGTCTACATGACACATCCCTCTAAAAAAATAAATGTTATTCACTTGGAGATTTACTGTATTTCACATCATTGTTCTCATTTCCGTACAGAGCGTTACTAGATCAGAATAGAACATGTCTTATTCCATGTCATGTATGATATATTGATAGTAGTACTAACCCAACTGGTTCTAGAACAAATCACATGATGTCTGCCCAAGAAAGAAATCCACATCACAAGACGCACATTATGAATGGGTATCTATCTCTGTACAAAGTACCATGCCTAGCTTTGGAAAATCCACTAACTATATATATATATATATATATATATATATATATATATATATATATATATAAAAGTACAAGACAAAGGTGACCCACAACTACTAAGAGATATGTATCTAGTATATCATAGCAATCAGGATGTATGTGGAGTAAAATACAGGATGTAACTCAGAATCAGTACAGGATAAGTAATGTAAATGTATGTACACAGTGACCCCACCAGCAGAACAGTGAGTGCAGTGGACACTCCTTTGTAGCCTATCACTTTTCTTCTTTTTCTTAGCAGAAATTCCTTTCCACCACTCACAGGGTTTCTTACATATCCCTGTAGGAAGTAGTCACTTGGTGGGAGGAGGTGTAGCTTCAGTTCTACTCAGATTCTCATGGGAGAAGGACACACAGGGCAGACGTCCCTGTTGTAGCCAGTGTGTTCAGTTGAGTGCGTTAGTGAGTGCAGTCTACATGTGTATGCAGAAGCAACCAGAGTTACTCAGTTCTTCTAGTCTATCTACTATACTAGTGCTAGACACTACAAGAGGTAGAAAAGTTGGGGATAACCCTAACTCACGCAAAGAACCACTTTACAAAGTGCAGGGCAGTATCCTACAACACAAGGGGAATTAGTCTGGATAGAACAAAGCTACCAGAAGGTCTACGTATTCTATCTCACAGTGCAAGTAAAATCGGGAGGGCTCAGACACTTAGCTTCACCCAGGTAACCAAGGCTGGGGCTTGTATGTGCCTATTAGGAGGAGTACCTCGACACTGTAGGGCAGAAGGTGGTCAGACTATAGTCAAAACACGGGTACAAGTATCTCTCTTTCTCAAGTATCTCTCCAAAGTTGGGGCAGAGCACAGTACTACTTTGGGTTGGAACTCCCTTGACAAACTCCTCTCCTCTACGCTGCTTCACTGTAGTCTAAGCTCTTCAAGTACTGCTACAACTACCTCTATTTTATTCTACTTCCTTAAGCATCTCCGCAGCACAAACCAAGTTAAGCACTAAAGTCTGTATAAAGATTATCGATTTGCTGCTGAAGTGTTTGCATCCCCAAGTGACTGCACAGTAAAGCTGTTCTATTTTTTCCATCACTGGGACTCAGTCATCCTTACCTCCGCCCCAGCACCTAGACACACTAGCCATACACATTGGGCCATTCTTCCCCTTCTGTGGGTGGTGGTACCAATAGTACGGGTGGGTCAATTGCAACTCAGGACTATCGTGATAAGAACCCAAGGGACCCATCACAGCCCGGCAGGCCATTTGGGGAACAGTACAAACTGGCCATATACAAAGCAGGTACCAACATCACACCCGTGTGCTAGACTTGCACTGGCGTCACAACATTTACCATCACTGGCCGTGTACTACAAAAAGAAACGAGCAACACCACAGATGTAACATCTATTAACAGGCATTAAGAACACATTATCAATGGATGACATTCAGTAGGGAGTGTGCTCCGTCCTATTAGACATAGTTTCCATGTAGCAGCTTGTATATTAAATGACACCAGAAAGCATCAACAAAATGACTCAAAGAGGAATGACTACATCACAAAGAAGCTTAAAAAACAAAATAAGATTGGCACCCCGTTTTGTTAATTTTTTTTTTTCCCCCCAATGCTGGGTTCACACAAAATTTTTGCAGCCTCTTTACTTTTATCTGTTTTATGAAAAAAAAAAAAATGGATGCATGTGTGCATCTGTTTTGATTAGTTTTTTCATTGACTTTCATTTAAAAAAAAAAAAAAAAAAAGACGGATCAATACTCATCCTTTTTTAGGGTACACAAAAACGTGGTTGACCATATTTTTGTGACAAACGTATTCCATATACAACTACCTTTCCTGACCCTCCACACATCTGCACCCCTGGTTTGGCCAAGCAGGCATATGGGGAGATGGAAGAAAGCCTCTGCTAGACTACTTTGGTGGTGGATTTTCTCCCCAAGAATAAAAAGATTGGGCAGTTGAATCCAACATGCCTGATCCTCCCCCCCAATCAGGGAACACACCTATATATATTTTTTATTACAGTGGTACCTTGGTTTAAGAGTAACTAAGTTTAAGAGCGTTTTGGTTTAAGAGCTCACAGTTTTTTTAAAATTGTCACTTGGTTTAAGAGCATTGCTTTGGTTTAAGAGCTCCCTGTACTGGGTGGGAGGACGAGTGGAGGAGGGGCATGGTCTGCATAGCGGGGTCTACAGCACTGTACTCTGACCCAGGCAGTCTCCCCCAACTTCCAAATCTTAGCAGATCCACTTCAGGCTGAGGCTTACATCAGGGGACAGGACTGTGGCGGTAATCTCTACATAGCTGTAACCCCTCTCTCCCTGCAGTCTGTGACAGTCCTGATTGGTCCATGATGAACACACACTCCTCCCCCATTGCTGTCATGTGACAGCAGCCCTGCTTCTCTATTCTAGCCTGTTGTACTACAGTACTGCATTATGGGAATCTGCAGTTCCATGCTGTATCTACACACTGCTGCTGTTTTTCAGGTTTATGCCCTTACTATACATTATACACCACATGCTGATTGCTATATTGTACAGTAACTTTATACTATGACATATTCAGCTGTTTCTGAATGTTTGTTTTATTTATTTTACATCTTATTTAGAATATAAAATCATTATTTTTGGGGCGTGGAACCAATTGTCTGCATATCAATGATTTCTTATGGGAAAATTTGCTTTGGTTTAAGAGTGGATTTGGATTACAAGCGCGGTCCCGGAACGAATTATGCTCGTACTCCAATGCACCACTGTATATATATCTATCAGATGGCCAGCGCATACCTAATGTGTCTAACCAGCCTACGCCTCCCACCAATGGGGTCCCCAAATATAGTCAACGCAATAGTTAACAATTTTTATTTTTTCCTTTATTTTTAGAGGGAACTTCTCGATACGAAAGTCGTGACACATGGGTGAACCAGGACATCAATGATTTATCAATGCCAGTGGATGAATTATTGACTAGCGCAGGTGAGCCCAGAGGGTAACACGTTGTTACAAGGATCTAATAAAACATTCACACAGGCAGCGAGAGATACGGTAAATATTTTACGATCATATATACACCGCAGCAAACCACTGCCGGCCGTCACATTACTCCATCGTTCTGCTTGTCTCCCTTCACCGATAAGGCTTGAAGGCGGCTTTAAGAAATTTCATTTAGATTAAAAGAGAGGGAAAAAGTTTTGCGGCTTGTGGCTAAAGCCCAAATAACTGGGACCTGACGGACACCATCAGCTCCAGGTCGGGGTGGGGCATGACTTCTGGCCTTGTATGAATGTGTCCTGCTCCATCCCCTCTGACACTATCATTATTTCTTACCGTGTTACTTTAACCGCTTGAAAGGGAATATCCAGGACTGGAAAAACATGCCTGCTTTCTTTCACAGTTTGGGTGTGGCACTGCAGCTCCGCTCCATTGAAGTGAATAGGAACAAAATTGTAATACCACACACACAAAACAAAGAAGCTATGGTTTTCTAATCCTGGATATGCCCTTTAAAGGGGTTATCCAGCGCTACAAAAACATGGCCACTTTCCCCCTACTGTTGTCTCCAGTTTGGGTGGGGTTTTGAAACTCAGTTCCATTGAAGTAAATGGAGCCTAATTGCAAACTGCACCTGAACTGGAGACAAGAGTAGGGGAAAAGTGGCCATGTTTTTGTAGCGCTGGATAACCCCTTTAAGGAAGTCAATTTTCATTTTGTAGTTTTCTTTTCAGTTTTTTGGGTAAACCAAAAAAAAAAAAAAAAAAACCTATACATTTTGTTCCTTTTTTTCAGTCAATGGAAAAAACACAAATGCACCTTTTTTTTAATCATTTTTCCACCGTTAACACAGTGTGAACCCTGCCTAAGGGTTCTATTAAACGGCCCGTTTTTTTTACATTACCTGTCCACGTTTCCGGTCTCCTCCTGCGCTCTACTTCCTCCCCGGTCCCACGTGCTGCAGCTTCAGAGCAGCCCATCAGAGCTGATAGGCCGCTAAGCCAATAACTGCTGAGCAGCCTGTCAGATGAGACAAGCCATTTTGAAACTGCAGTGGGCAGGACCAGGGAGGAAGTATGAAGTGCGCAGCCGGAAATGTGGACAGGTAATAAATTGTTTGTTTAATCGTTAGCCGCCAGCTGCGCATTGCTGTTTCACGTAGCTGTTACACGTATCGATGCACGCCCAATCATTTTATGTCAGGGCCCAAAGAAACGATCAGTTGATCATCATTTTATCGGCTGATCATTGTCTCTATTACACAGAGCGATAATTGGCCCAATCAGGCCAATTCGGATGATTATCACTCCGTGTAATAGGGCTCTAAGCCGTAAGTCTTTGCCATTGACAGAGCAGGGTTTGTTTTTTGCAGGACCAACAACTTCACTTAACTGTGAAAAACAAAAAAACTCTGTAGTCTTTTAATTCATACCATTTTGGGGTAGATGTGTAGAGGTCTGCTGCTATTTGTAACAGATACCAGTTACTATAGACCGACATCAGCGATCTTGTTGATGCCAGTCATTTAACCCCCTAAATGCCACAGTCAAAAGCAATTGAGACATTTACTGTAGGTGGTTGTTTCTTCTCCTTGTCAGACCAAGAGTTAAAAAAAAAGAAAAACACACAACTCAATATTTTTGCCTATTTTGTGTCTAAAAGTGGCGGTTTCAAAATGAGGCAAAATAATTTCTCTAATTTAGCAGTTGTCTTGGCTCGTCTTTTTGTAACATGGAACCAAATGATTGAGAACAAAAAAAAAAAAAAAAAAAACTTAGATGAGAGAACACAATACATCAGATGTGGAAGCCGCCACATTCCAAAAAGGTTTAGTACATACCACTAGCACTGCTGCTTGCAGATACTGAGCCTTCCCTGATGTCTATATATTATATGTTACCATTAGAATAGACATTACACTGGGGGAAGCTGTCTGTGTCACTAGTACTGCAGACTCCCCTGATGTCTATATAATACATGTTACCATTAGAATAGACATTACACCGGGGGAAGCTGTCTGTGTCACTAGTACTGCAGCCTCCCTAATGTCTATATATCACCTGTTAATTTTAGAATAGACATTACACTGGGAGAGCTGTCTGTATCACTAGTACGGAAGCCTCCCCTGAAGTCTATGTTGACAATTGGCAGCGCTATTGATACAGACAGCTTCTCCAAGTCTAACATCTGGTCTGATGGTAATATGTATTATAGAGACATCAATGTTCCTGACACAGCCATTGGTGGCAGACGAAGTGCCTTGTCGCCCTGCTACCAATGATTTTTTTTAATATAACTTTATTAACAATTATTTGCTGAAATATAGCCTATGCCATAGACACGAATCATGGTACATATGGGCCTGGGCTGTATAAATTGGAGAAACTCAAAGTTACTTTATCTGTTGGATTATTGGGGGAAACTTATCAAGGGCCTTGTGCCTATTTTTAGGGGAATAATTAAATTTTTCACCCATTTTTGGTCCAAGTTCTATTTAAGAACCAGTAGTCGACAAGGCAAATATTTTTTGCCTGGGTGATCACTAGATCGTCCGGGCAGCCCATAGCAGATAGCAGCCGCCGCTCCTATTCCACGGAGCGACAGCAGCAGATCGCTGCTATCACAATTGTTTGTCTTTCAACATGTTGAAAGACAAAACAGCAATGATCAACCGACATCGTTCATGTGGCTGATCGTTGTCTTCTATTACACAAGACGATTATCGTCAGAATACAGCCGATAATCGTTTTGTGTAATAGGGCCTTTAGAGAGCAGATACACTGTAGAAATAGACAACACCTATATAGTACTATGTGTCCAAAATAACAATTATTAATAAAACTTTATTAGATCCGTCACAAAAGAAACAACATAAAATCCAGACCTAGGAGGTGGGAGATCCCACTACTGGGACAAAAGTAACTTATAGTCATCTAAAGTGCATGTGCATATTTGTAGACCTCATAACCAACTCATTCAGCATAAATGCATATACAAAATAAAGTGCGAGTGCTGTGCTATAATGCTCCAGTACGCTGAACAGAGATATAATACAGGGTATAATCATAGTGTTACCAATGGTATACAGGGTCCCAGTCCGCTGGCCTCCCACCTCACTGCAACGCCGTTTCGCACCGCTTTCTCTTTTTTTTTTTTTTTTGTGATGGATCTAATAAAGTTTTAATAATTTTTAACCTTGAGTGATTCATGATTGTTATTTGGGACACATAGTACTGTATAGGTGTTGTCTAGCATTGAGTTGGGTACTGAGTGTCATTTTTCAAATTTAACCCCTTCACGTCAGTAATACGTACATATACATTCCTACTGCACATACCCCGTGCAGTAGGAATGTATAAATAGGTTCCTGACTTCAGGGGGTTTGATATGTGCAGGACCACTGCAGTGAGAGCGGTCTTGCACACCTCAGTGTCCCGGGAGCCGAGGGTAATGACAGGCAGTTGCGATCCCGCAGCTGCTTGCCATTAACCCCTAAACGCTGCGATCTATAGTGATTGAGGTGTTTAAGGTGCTCAGTGACAGGACAAGCTCCTGTCACTGAGTGAGCGGGGTCAGAATTTCAACAAAAGCAGCCAAATACTGTTAATTCAGGCTAAAGTATATTGGTACTGCTATATTATCATCATTTTAGTATGAATCCCCTTAAGCTGTAGATTTATCACACTGTATGCAAATGTTTCTCAGTTTACATCATTTCCATGCCGCAATTTACTTTTCCTCCGGCACAATGATGCATTTGACTACAAGGTTTTCTTCTTACTTTTAAGCAACAAAAAGTAACTGGGCAAATAAAGCACAATGCAAGAGAACCGGCACGCTTCAGATTAGAGGCCCATGGAACGGATCCATATAGCATCATGTATAGGAGCCACATACAGGACCTAAAAGCTGTCAAGACTAGAGATGAGCGAACCTGGAGCATGCTCGAGTCCATCCAAACCCGAACTTTCGGCATTTGATTAGCGGTGGCTGCTGAAGTTGGATAAAGCCCTAAGGCTATGTGGAAAACATGGATTTAGTCATTGGCTGTATCCATGTTTTCCAGACAACCTTAGAGCTTTATCCAAGTTCAGCAGCCCCCGCTAATCAAATGCCGATCGTTCGGGTTCGGATCGACTCAAACCCGAACCCGGTTCGCTCATCTCTAGTCAAGACTTGTCTGTTCTAGTAAACACCCTTATCCCACGGGGATTACAAGTATGGAACTTGGGTGGTAATTTCAAGTGGAGTCCACACGGTGGTCTCCGCTTGAAGTTCTGCCTGTCCCATCAGTCGTCAATTCTTTGGGCGGATGGTGGATTGAACTTCAAAATATCATCGATCCAATAAGAAAAGTGGAGACCACCGTGCGGACTCCAGTTGAAATTTCCACCCAAATTCCATAGTGTGCACATACCCCAACCATGCTGGACACTTTTGTGGCCAGCCCGAACTTTCAAGGTTAGGCTGGGTTCACATTGCGTTTTTGCAATCTGTTTTTTCCATCCTTTTTTTGCAAAAAACGGATGGAAAAAATGGATGCATTTTTGTGCATCCGTTTTGATCCATTTTTCTGTTGACTTCCATTGTAAAAAAAAAACGGATCAAAATGGATTTGTTTTTTTTTACGGACACAAAAACGTAGCTGACACTACTTTTGTGTCCGTTTTTTTTTTACAATGGAAGTCAATGGAAAAATGGATCAAAACAGATGCACATAAATGCATCCGTTTTTTTCATCCGTTATTTGCAAAAAATGGATTGCAAAAACGTAGTGTGAACCAAGTCTTACTAAATGTACCCTCTTTTTTTCTTAATTCTAAACATATGGTATAATTCCATCGAAAAACACTGCCATAGTATTCAGCAATCCATTTGCTAGAATTGCTAAGAAACTTCGCCCCCTCACAAAACGGCTCCATTCATTGTACAGAGGTGAATTTTCTGTGAACTTCCCTGCCTCTTGTGTTAGTTTTGGTGTGTTCATCATGTCAGAGGAACGATCTCTGCATCTTCCATACTTGCTGGCACATGTTGGTTCACGTCCGGGAGCCTCTGCATAGCTATGCGGAAACATAAAGCACTAATACTTGGCACTGGGTATACTGAGAGCATTAGCATACAGCAGAGCTGGGTGTGCGCAGCCGGTATAGCAGCACACAATGACCCTGCCCGCCTTTGTATCGCCAGGTATCACAGATCGGGTTATGGTGCCTCCATCCTATGATATAGGACTGTTTAGAGGAGACTTCATGTACTGTAATCATGAGAAGACCTGGAAAGTAATCTTTACGGCATTACAGTAAAGTGTGACACCAGTAGACAGACAGATTACATACCAATATGGTCGAACAAACCTATAGAGGTGAATGGGCTATAGATCTGTAGGTCTCTGATCTCAGAGTATTGTTTTCCTTTATCAAAGACCTCCATCATACAGCACCAAATGACGACACATAGGGGAAGATTTGGACTATGTAGCCCACCATACAAAGTGTATACAGAAGCGGGGATTCCTGCATATGGCCGGACCCAAGTGCTGTAACAAACCACTTAACTTACATATTAATTAAAGGGGTTGACCACTTTATAGTAAAATTTCTCAGTATACAGTATTAGTAAGTGTACTCACTGTATATACAGACAGCAGCTCCCTGTGTACCTCATAGAGCTAATATCAGACTCTCCTCCTCTAGGCTGGGCTTCCCTTCTCTGTGGAGAGTCTGTCCATAAGATGGCTGACATGGAGGAGCATGTGACCATGCCCCACCCCCAGTGTCCACCATAGACATATACAGGCTCAGTGGTGGACACTGGGGGGCGGGGCCTAGTCACATGCTCCTCCATGTCAGCCATCTTATGGACAGAAACACCACAGAGCAGGGCAGCACAGCCTGGAGGAGGGGAGTCTGATGTTAGCTCTATGAGGTACACAGGGAGCTGCTGTCAGTATATACAGTGAGTACACTTACTAATACTGTACACTGAGCAATTTTACTATAAAGTGATCAACCCCTTTAATTAATATGTAAGTTAAGTGGTTTGCCTTTAAATTGAATATTTAACAAAAACGCAGTGCTGTGGATGAAGCTAAGGGACCTTTTACACATGCCCGTTGATGGCAATAAGTGTTGCTAGAAACACTTATTCGGCCGTTAGTTGGCCCGCATAAATGGAGCGTGATAACGCCCGTCGGCTGATGGCACCTTTTAAGCAGCTCTAGGGGCCCTATTAAGCTGGCGGGTTTTTCACATGACATATTTACTAAGGGCAATAGGACACATTAAAGGAGTACTCCAGCAAAAATCTTTTTCTTTCAAAGCCACTGGTTTCAGAAAGTTAAATGGATTTGTAATTTACTTCTATTTAAAAAATCTCCAGTCTTCCAGTACTTATCAGCTGCTATACGTCCTGCAGGAAGTGGTGTATTCTTTCCAATCTTACACAGTGATCTCTGTCCACTACAGTGAACGATTAACGGTGATTTTAGGGTCAGATCTAAATCAACGATCAACGACACATGAATGATTTTTCAATTGTTGGCTGCAATTACACAAGACAATCGTCCTGTCTAATAGGGTCCTAAGTTTATGGCTCTTTGGGGTGTCTCACCCTGAATCCATGCATACCTTTGTTTTGTAATTAACCCTTCTGGTACTGAGATATTCAAAATAGCCTTAGAAGCCCACAGGGCATTCCCCCGAGCTGCAAAAACCATCTCATTCACTTGTTAGCAATGTCTCTGGGCTGTTTGTAACCTCATCCTAGACACACTGCTAACAAGTGAATGGGAGAAGTTGGCTGGGTTTTGCACCCAAGGAGAAAAATCTCAAGTCTTCTAGTACATATCAACTGCTGTATGTCCTGCAGGAAATTGTGTATTTTTCCAGTCTGGAGAGCAGGAGAAGTTTTCTATGGGAATTTGCTCCTGCTCTGGACAGTTCCTGACATGGACAGAGGTGGCAGCAGAGAACACAGTGCCAGACTGGAAAGAATACACCACTTCCTGCAGTACATACAGCAGCTGATAAGTACTGGAAGACTGGAGATTTTGTTATAGAATTAAATTACAAAAGAATTTTTTATTTGTGTACAACCCCTTTAAGGCTAACTTGCATATGACCTAAAAGTGTGGCACCTTAGCACTGTAAGGATTAACTATCAAAACAAAAGGTATGTATAGACTCAGAATCCCTATGGAGCCATGGTCTTAGTTTACACATCAAATCCTGCAGACGGTTGGCTTTATTGAATAAAAACAAAATCACTTTAAAACATTGTGATGGTTTGAGAGTAAACCTAAAAAATTGTGATGGATGGATTTAACGTTTACCTTCAGGGATAGGTTTATGAGTGCCAGTAATTCTGCATTTGTTTACTAATCGTTCAGTGTAATTCCACATCATTCCATCATTTGCTGGGATCAGATGGAGTAAACATCGTAGTAATTGTGGGGTCCTACCACGGGAGTTACTATAATATACACCCTTCGCAAAGCCTGTACCTATTGTACTTATGTGGTGATGAAAGTAATGATAGAGCTTCGCCACTAGATGTCGCTGTATTAGATATTTGTATTCAGATGCTGCATGGGTCTTTCATGTTGGACATTGTAGAGGAAGGACGCAAGCTAGACAGCTCTCTACAGAGGTCCTCTCTGGGCCCTGGCCCTCTGCCAGGTCCCAGTACCCTCAAGGTTCAGTCTTAGGGTGGTATTACACGAAGCGATTATCGTTCGAATAATCGTTCAATCGGTCGTATTTGAACGATTATCTTTAAGTGTAATAGTAGACAACGATTAAACGACGAACGATTGGTCGTTGGTCGTTTAATAGGTTTTGGATCTATTTTTATTGTTTGTCTTTTACACATCGTTCGCACATCGTTCGTTTGAATAAGATGTCGTTAGCCGTTCCCTGTTCATTCGCAAATTGAAAGGGGAGTGTTCTTGAATTTTGTTGCTCCAATATAACCGATAATCTTTCCGTGTAGTAAAACGAACGATTATTAGGCAACCGCTATTGCGATCGTTGGAGATCGTTTATCGTTAATCGTTAATTGAAAAAAATCGCTTCGTGTAATACCACCCTTAGCTAGAGCCCCGTATGGGTAGGAAGCAAGACGCAGCTCACAGTTTCTTCTCAATAACACTACACAGCACTATGCAGTGTTAAACTCCTTTCAAGAGAAAACAAGTTAGAGTCGACCTCAACCCACGCCGTGGACTAGGAGAGTCACAGAGCAGGACAGTATCCACACACAGCAGTAAGCTAGGAACTGATACAGATAGAGCAAAGTTGCAGTACGCCTAGAAACTATCTTGCAGCGCGGTTGTCAGCAGGGTACCCTCAGCTTTCCGCTCATCCCAGGCAACAAGGTCTGGGCCTTGTGTCACCCTCTAGGACAGTTCAGCCAAATATAGTGGGCATAAGGTGGTGTGAAGACTAACAAGAGATCAATACACAGGCACAAGTGTTCACAGGCACATTCTTCTACCTCATCCTCCAACATCCCGGCAGAGCACAGTACTACTTGGGTTGAGACTCTCAAGACATCCTTCTCTCTGCTACTCTGCTTCTTTGTATCACTCAGTATGCTACTCAGCCAGTGCGACTGTATTCTCCACAACATTCCTGTCGCAGATTCGGTTGCTGTACTGTCAAGTCTTATCAAGAGAAACGTCAAACCTTGTAACCTGCTGCATGCACGTACTTTTCTAGTAAAACGGGTTTATTTATGATAAAGAGACTGACCCTTCATCTCACACTAACACAGCATACACCAAACCCTTGGGACACTTCCCCTTTCTATGGGTTGTAGTTCTGATAGTCCGGGAGGGTCACTACACCGCTCTGGCCATCTGTGATCACACTCTCCCAAGGAACCCTGTAGCAGCCCGGTAGGACACTGACCACAGGGGAACAAGGTACAACCGGCCTTGTAAAATAAGAGCAGGCGTGCCCCTACACCTGGGTGCCCAACCAGCACTGGCGTCACAAAGTAACACCTCAAGGTCCGGCTGTATCTCGGCCAATCACCACCGGAGTGGCGACACACTTCACCACCTAGCAAGTGACCAGCCGATCCTCCAACCCAACATCACCGGGGGCTCACATTGTAACTAATGGTACGTTTACACAGAGATTTATCTGGCAGATTTTTGCAGCCAAAGCCAGGAATGGATTTGAAAAAAAAGGAGAAACCTCAGTCTTTCCTTTATGACTTGTTCTCTGTTTATAGCCTGTTCCTGGCTTTGGCTTCAGAAATCTGTCAAATAAACATCTCTGTGTAAACAGACCCTGACGACTATTGTTCTGTGTAATATGGGTCACGGTTTTAAGTTAGTGAATACAAGGCAACGATTAGCTGACATGAACGATGTCGGCTGATCGTTGCAGTCCTTTGTCTTTCAACATGTTGAAAGACAACGACTAATGTAACAATGATTTGCTGCCGTCGCTCCGCGGAATAGGAAGAGCTATCTGCTATGGGCTGCCCGGACGATCTAGCTCCCTGCGCCCCCATACCCCCCCCCCCCCCCACACTGTACTCACCCACTCGCTGCCAAAGCGTGTAATAGCGGCAGCAGCGAGCAAGGTACAAGGAGCAAATAAGCGCTGACAGCGCTCGTTTGCTCCTCTCAGTCGCCCCGTGTAATAGGGGCTTTATATTGGTGCATAGTGCCAAGGAGGAAAGTAGGAGAACCCTTCATCCTCAGCACCCCGTGTGCCATAGGGACATATCAGTAGGTTAGATTTGTCTAACCTGCTGATAGTTCCTCTTTAAAGAGAGAAGGCAGTCATGTGATTGATGGACACATTGAGCTTTGACTCTCTGTACTGACCAGAATTCCTGTGTTTAGTCTGTTTTTTCAACCAGCACAAGTCAGAAAATCTGCCTTCAAGAGACTGGACCTGGATTTCTGGTAAGTATAGCTTGATACCAACAAAAAATAATCAATGTATATTGCAAACTTGCTTTACATCACATTTACTGTTAATTTAGATTTTGAAAGTTATAACGACACTGACACTACGTCACTGTCTTTTTTGGCACTAGTGTATAACTGTAAAAAACAAAACAAAAACAAAAAACAAAAAAAGAAACAGCTGTAATTTATAATAATTAAATACAGATGTTATTTTACCTAGTTTTTTTGGTCAGTTTAAAATCCCAGCCGTGTTTTTGAGTTTGTCACTTATCATCTGGTGCTTTTTGGTAGGGGGCAATTGATATTTTTTTTTTAAAGCACACAGCAGCGTGTCCATTTACTTTTAAGGGGTTATCCAGGCCTAAACAGCACTACTCCTGTCCTCAGTTTGGGTGTGGGGTATTGCAGCTCAGTTCCATTGAAGAGCCGGAGCTGGATTGTAGTACCACACACAACCTGAGGACAGGGATGGTGCTGTTTTTCTGAGAAAGTAGCTTTGTTTTTTCTAATCCTGATAACCCTTTAACGGTCCTGAACAGAGTCAGCCAGTGAGCACATTCAGGCCACGTTCTTATATTTTGCTGTACTCAATGGCCAGATCTGCTGGACTGCCGAGTACCCTGCTGGAAGTGGCCCAAATCTGTTATGCACTGAAAGCCGTAAAGCAATGTACCCCAATTAGCTGCTGCAAAATTAAACCAATACTGGATCTCAGGCCCTCAGCCATTACCCTAATGCCCAAGTGTTCAGTCTACTCTTGTTCTCAGGCCCAAGGTCTGCCTCCAGCTTTAGATCTGGTCACAGTTAACTATTTACGGCCCCATTTGCAGTGATTGTTGTCTGTAATAACAATGCTGTGACCTGCACCGAAAACATTTCTAGTGTGATAAAATCCTGATAAGAAAACAAGTAGACACAAGCCAATACCTGAGCGACCGTCTGTGGGCGGCCGTGTGACCTGATCCCTACCTAACAAAATAGGGAGGGATCTGCCCCCAGGCCCCAGATCCACACAGGCCGAGGCAATGTATTCACCATGTCTGACTATAACAAGACTGAACAGTCACTATATATCCCATACATTCATTACATATAGAAGTCCTTGTGTCACCACTCGGGTCGTTTTTCCACAGGACATTGATCAAAACTACAACCCCCATCATGCCTGGACAGCCAAAGCTAAAGCTTTGGCTGTCCAGGCATGATGGGAGTTGTAGTTTTGCAACAGCTGGAGAGCCAAGGTTCCCTACCCCTGCTGTAATCCATCCCCAAACTGTTCATGAACATGTCGCACAGATATGACTGAAGGGCCACATCACTCCCGAAAAACTACAATGTGTCATCGGCCCAGTGAACGGTCTATAAAAATGTCTCCATGGATGAATAAAAATATAGCAGGACACTGTAGCCAGGAATGTCTGATATTTGTACAGTATGGTACAGTACATCCTAATGACAACACATGGGTACACGGAGGCGCCGAGCCCAGAACACTGGCATTTATACATGCAGGTTATGTACAATAAAATAAAATACTGCTATGAATTATATAACCGTGTTATTGTGATGTATACCCATGAAAGACGCCTGTAATTACATATATACAGGATATATATTTAGTACATGTGAACTTTACAACATAGCCTATGCACTTGCAGTTTTCTTTATCTATACAATGTGTATATAAGCCTATCCCCATCTATACAATACATTTGCCTCCACACAAAAATGTAAGCCTACCCCTCCCACCTATACAATATATCAGCCTACTCACCCCAATCTATACAATATATCAGCCTACTCCCACCTATACAATATATCAGCCTACCCCTCCCATCTATACAATATATCAGCCTACTCCCCCCATCTATACAATATATCAGCCTACTCCCCCCATCTACACAATATATCAGCCTACTCCCCCCATCTACACAATATATCAGCCTACTCCCCCCATCTACACAATATATCAGCCTACTCCCCCCATCTACAGAGAATATCAGCCTACTCCCCCCATCTATACAATATATCAGCCTACTCCCCCATCTACAGAGAATATCAGCCTACTCCCCCCATCTATACAATATATCAGCCTACTCCCCCCATCTACAGAGAATATCAGCCTACTCCCCCCATCTATACAATATATTTAAGTGATAATCGGCTAGTGTAAACACCGAGACTAGGGATGGTCCGAACCTGACGAGGTTCGGGTTCGTATGAACCCGAACGCTCGGCAGCAGATTCCCGCTGTCTGCCCGCTCCGTGGAGCGGGCGGATATAGCAGGAGGAACACCTGGAAAACTGGGATACAGCCTATGGCTGTATCCCAGTTTTCCAGGCAGTCCTCCCGCTGCACGGAGCGGGCAGACAGCGGGAATCATTACCGAGGATTCGGGTTCGTCGCTTGATCAGTCTCGGTTCGGACCATCTCTAACCGAGACTGATCAAGCGACGAGCGAAAACTCGTTCACTGGGATCTTTCAACATGTTCTCAAATCGTCGTTCGCTAAAAATTCGCGGATCGCTTCGTGTAAAGTCTTTCAACGGTTCCCCCTATGTGTGAGATGGGCTTAAGAGATCTTAAAAACGATCGCAATAACAATTTTTCTAACAAATTTTCTATTGATTTTTCTAACGATTTATTCGTCTAAACGCTGATCGTTCTATAAAACCAAATTGCTGCTCCGAAATCGTTATACGTTCGATTGGGCGAATTATCGCTTCGTGTAAAAGCAGCACTAGCCATATACACACATATACAAACAGCTGCTGATCATTGTATCCACACCTGAACTGTATACACTACACCTAGCTATATACCTATATATACACTGTATGCACACCTCAGCTGTACACTACACCTAGCTATATACCACATATACACACACCTGAGCTCTACACTACACCTAGCTATATACCCATATATACACTGTATCCACACCTGAGCTGTACACTACACCTAGCTATATACCCATATATACACTGTATCCACACCTCAGCTGTACACTACACCTAGCTATATACCACATATACACACACACCTGAGCTGTACACTACACCTAGCTATATACCCATATATACACTGTATCCACACCTCAGCTGTACACTACACCTAGCTATATACCCATATATACACTGTATCCACACCTCAGCTGTACACTACACCTAGCTATATACCCATATATACACTGTATCCACACCTCAGCTGTACACTACACCTAGCTATATACCCATATATACACTGTATCCACACAGCTGCTGATCGTTACAATGTATCAGTCTACTTCCAGTGAAGCCATACCTGAGCTGTACAAGGTATCTAATCTCCATCCACATAACTAATGATTGTTACAATGTATCCACACAGCTGCTGATCGGTACAATGTATCTAATCTCCATCCACACAACTCCTGATTGCTACAATGTATCAGCCTACTCCCAGTCCACATCTCAGCTGTACAATGTATCCAATCTCCATCCACACAACTCCAGCTTGCAGACTGCAGAGGGCAGGTAGGTGTGAGCCCCCAGGGACCCTCCATGCTCCCACTCACCTGTTCCTGTGCTCCCTCCTTGGGGTGGTCTCCTGCAGGGTTAGGTGGGCTCCTCCAGTGCTGGATCCCAGAGCTGCTGTGTACACCTGGAGCTCAGTCCATCCTTCCTAATGGCTTCCTGCCTCTTGTGTCACACACCTGACAAACAAGTTTGACAACTTTTAGCTGCTGCCTGTTGTTAGGTGCATGCAAATGTTCACACACAAGGTGCTCACCTCTAGGGGGGGAGGAGGGAAATGATGCATGGAGGGTCCTGGGAGGGTCCTGGCCCAGGTCATGTGACCTCAGGTAAGGGGAAGCCTGGGGTCCCTGGTGATCAGCCCTCCTCCATCCCCAGTGACCACAGCCCTGCCTCCTCCTCCCCCTCCTCCTGCTATTTGAATGTATGTGCTCAGGTTACAGAATTACTCAGTCAAATAAAAGGGAGACAAATAGGAATTGTAGGCAAAACCCTGAGAATACATAGCACCTACACACCATGGATGTATACACAGTGCTATCTCACACTGATTGCTGATCCATATCTGCAGGGTCCCATCCAGGGTCATTGGGCCAAATGGAGACATCTGATCAATCTAATCAATGGCGGTATTATAACAGGAGACTATAGACCCTGAAACCACCCGCCAGATGGACGACTGACCGGACACCCACCAGATTCTACAAATTGATCACCATCAATGGTCAATGTAAAATGAAGCCCCCGATAGCCGATCTTTGACAAAATATATGATCGTAACATTGAATATAGATTACGATTGACATTAGTCTGAAGGATCCGAGATGGTCGATGTTTTGTTTTTTTTAATTAAAAAACTTGACCAATGTAATGGTGGACAATCAGGACCAAGGCAGGACACAGGGTCACATGACCGAAAATCCCTGGGTCACTGAGGTCAGTAAATGGGATTGCACAAGTGGCCACGACAATGATCGCCCATATTATAGCTGAACCGACAGCCTCATAGTGTTTAAAGGGGTACTCCAGCAAAAACCTTTTTATTCAAATGAACTGGATTTAGAAAGTTGTATAGATTTATAATTTACTTCTATTTAAAAATCTCAAGTTTTCTCATACTTATCAGCTGCTGTATGTCCTGCAAACATTGGTGTTTTATTTCCAGTCTGACACAGTGCTCTCTGCTGCCACCTCTGTCCGTAACTGTCCAGAGCAGGAGCAAATCCCCATAGAAAACCTCTCCTGCTGTGGACAGTTCCTGACATGGAGGCAGCAGAGAGCACTGTGCCAGACCGTAATAAAAACACCAATTTCTGCAGGACATACAGCAGCTGATAAATATGGGAAGGCTTGACATTTTTAAACAGAAGTAAATTACAAATCTATATTACTTTCTGAAACCAGTTGATTTGAAAGCAAAAGATTTTCGCCGGAGTACCCCTTTAATGATGTTTTCCGCTTTTAGGCCATAAGACTTATGATCAGGTAGACTTACAGCCATAATGATGATGCAGAAATGTGGCCATGTAATGCTCTGCCATTCAGGAGCTGGGAAAAGCTGGGTAGCAGCCCATGGAGGGATGGACTTTTTAGGGAGCTTTCTTAGAAGGAATAAATGGGTTCACATTGAGTTTCTTTTGCATTATACTGTGTAATTCACTGCTATTCATCTAGTTACCTGCAGCATGGGTTAAAACTACAAAATAAAATATACATATTCTTGAATAAAGTTTTTTTTTTTTTTTTACATGGGCCCTCTACAGCCACCGGTGGCTGTGTTGGGAACTGCAGGGCTGATTGGATTTGCAGCGCATCTACACACTGAAAAAGTCAATGCAGAACATGACCTGAAGGGTTGACTTTAAATTGTACCTGTTGTTTAATTTTTTTCTTTTTCTTTTTGCAGAAATCAATAGTACAGGTGATTTTAAGAAACTTTGTAATTGGGTTTATTAGCCGAAAAATTTATTTTTATCATGAAAAAGCAGTTTGAAGCTCTTCCCCCTGTCTTCATGGTTGTCTATGGAAAGGGGAGGGGTGGAGGGAGATGAGGCACCAAAACAGGACAACAAAGAGTTAATTTACAGCTACATCACCAGGCTATCTCCTCTGAAGTCAGCACTGACCTCTCTGACCTCTGAATACCGCCTTTCACAAAGCTCCCACTATGTAATCCTTTGTTCTTTGCTCTCTGCTGCCGACTAATCTCCCTCCTCCCCCCCTCCCCTCTCCATAGGTTACACAGGGCTCGACTGATGTAAAACAGTAGAGATTTCTTGATAATGAGCAGTAAATGAGAGAGAGGAGGGGGGGGGACCTGGGGAAAGGCTTTTTGAATGCAGATAATGGCATATTTGCCTAATAAACCGAATTACAAAGTTTCTTAAAAACGCCTGTACTATTGATTTCTGCAAAAAAAAACAACACAAAGAAAAAAACAACAACACGACAGTGACCCTTCAAGGCTATGTTCACACAATATTTCCTGCACCATGTTAATATTTTGTGCAGTATAATACAGTATATACAGTGAATGAAGGCGGAAGTTGACAGCGCCATACATTGTGTAGTGGTCATGCTCGGTTACTGCAGCTTAGTTCCCACTGAAGTATCCCAGCAGTACTGCTGGATGTGGACCACGGAATGTTGGCCTCTTGCCCACTAGATCATCTGGAACGTGGATTATGGTTTAAGATTCGCTCACTAGGTCAGCAGACACCGGGCACAGTCCATACCCACTGAGTCACTGATTAGAAGGAAATAGATTACATTGTATACATTGTGTGTTGTCACCATTTGATATCAGATATGGAGTTATATTTGTCACTCATTATGTACATCACAATTTATCTAAGCTGGGTTCATATGTTACTTAATGTCTATAGGGATGTAAAACAATGCTTTACCTGGCACCATTGTTCTCCCTCCTGAGATTTGTTTAAACCTGTAACAACCAATCAGGTTCCAACTCTTATTCATCAACATTTTTTAAAAATGATAGAGGACGATACTTGCATATGCATAAAGAATTGAGATCAATAGTAAATCGGTATATAGTAAACTCTTAAAAGGGAACTATCAGTGGGTTAGACGAATCTAATCTGCTGATAGCCCCCTATTGCGCACGAGGCGCAGAGGAGAAAGGTATGTCTCTTACCTTCCTCCTCGGTGCGGTTCCCAAGTTGTTAGCAGTGTAATCCTTGGTCTGGAGCACCATTAAAAGTACTGCCCTGCCCCAAGTGCGCTAGCAGTCCCACCCGTTCCATTGATTATCATTAGAAGGAGCGGGCTGGCTTGTGCTCTGGGAGCGGGGCAGTGCTCCTAAGGGTGCTCCGGACTGAGGATCACACTGCTAACAAAACCAGAGGAGGAAGGTAAGAGACATAGCTTCCTTCTCTGCGCCCCTTGCGCAATAGGTGGCTATCAGCAGGTTACATTAGTCTAACCTGCTAATAGCTCCCCTTTAAGCTCCCCCTAGTGGTGGTTGCATTGCATGTAGTAAAAGCTCAAAGTGTCACTTTTTTTTTTTTGCAGAAATCAATAGTCCAGGCGATTTTAAGAAACGATAGAACTGGGTTTATTAGGCAAATATGCCATTATCTGCATTCAAAAAGCCTTTCCCCAGGTCCCCTCCGTCCTCTCTCTCATCCACTGCTCATTATCAGGAAATCTCGACTCTTTTACATCAGTCGAGCCCTGTGAAACCTATGGAGAGGGGAGGGGGAGGAGGGAGATTAGTCGCCAGCAAAGAACAAAGGATTACACAGCTGGACCTGTGTGAAAGCCTGTATTCAGAGGTCAAAGAGGTCAGTGCTGACTTCAGAGGAGATAGCCCAGTGATGTAGCTGTAAATTAACTTTTTGTTGTCCTGTTTTGGTGCCTCATCTCCCTCAACCCCTCCCCTCTCCATAGACAACCATGAAGACAGGGGGGAGAGCTTCAAACTGCTTTTTCATGACAAAATAGCATTTTTCGCCTAATTAAACCAATTACAAAGTTTCCTAAAATTGCCTGTACTATTGATTTCTGAAAAAAAAAATTTTTTAAACAACAGGTACACTTTAAATCTCTAACTCCTTAGTGACCAAGCCCATTTAGGTCTTATTGCCCGAACCTTTTTTTTCATCATTACATTCTAAAAACTCTAACCTTTTTTTCATCAAAAAGAGATCCTTCAGCGGGCTTCAGCTGCCAAGGAAACCCATTGGTACTTGGCAATTGTGTCGCTGGACTGCTGATGGGGTATGAGAGACCAGTTACATGCCATGATCATGATAGGTATGGGTAATCACTATGAGGATAGAGGGGTTTTATGAGCAAAACAAATTAAAGCTGAAGGGTTTTAAATCAACTGGTGTAAGAAAGTTATATTGATTTGTAAATTACTTCTATTCAAAAATTTCAAGTATTCCAGTACTTATCAGCTGCAGGAAGTGGTGTATTCTTTCCAGTATGATACAGTGCTCTCTGCTACCACCTCTGTCCATGTCAGGAACTGTCCAGAGCAGGAGAGGTTTTCTATGGGGATTTGCTGCTGCTCTGGACAGTTCCTGACATGGACAGAGGTGGCAGCAGAGGGCACTGTGTCAGACTAGAAAAAAAATACACCACTTCCTGCAGGACATACAGCAGCTGATAAGTACTGGAAGACTGGAGTTTTTTAAATAGAAGTAAATTACAAATCTATATAACTTTCTGACACCAGTTGATTTAAACACATCCAGCATTAATATATATATATATATATATATATATATATATATATATATATATATATATGTGTGTGTGTGTTTTGGCCCCTGAATGTTTACAACTCTCCTTTTTAATTATGTTTCAGGCCCCAGCAGAATCCTTAATTCCCGGCCCGATTGCAGATTCCATTGCATATTGCAGGACGGTTAATACATTTAAAGTGACTCAATAAAATTGCAGGATTAGCTATTAACTCGCTTACTTGCTTGTTAACCAGGAAAAAGCTCTTAAGCGACCCCTGAGCCTGTAATATAGAAAACTCCGGTCTGGCCTCCACCAACTATGAGCTGTCCGGACATGCTGGGACCTGTAGTTTTACAACAGCTGGAGAGCTGACAGAGAGAGGGCTGTGTGGTTTTATTATGCTGCAATGCTTATAACAATAGAATAAGTGAACCTATTGTGGTGCAGCACTGACGGGAATAGACGGAAATCACCCAGCACTGTATAGTAGTTTTTTTCCATATGGAAAATCAAAATATGGCCGTTTTACAGAAGTTTTATATTTTTCCCTATTGAATTTGTGGTGACTGCCCCGCTGTTGAGCAGGGACGGACGGCCGTTCACTTGCCAGAGGGCTAAGTGTGACAATGGTTAAGTGTGAGTTACTTAATACTGCATACCTCCCAACTTTTGCAAAGAGCAAAGAGGGACATGTGCGCCGCGGTCCCCATAGCCACGCCCCCATAGTAACCCTCCATAGCCACGCCCCTACAGTCACCACATGCTGCTGACTGAATAGTGCCCTATACAGTATCCAATCCCCCCAAAAATGCCCTATATAGTATCCAATGCCCCATATAGTGCCCCACATAGTATCCAATCCCCCATTATAGTGCCCCACATAGTAGCCAATGCCCCCATATAGTGCCCCACATAGTAGCCAATCCCCCACATAGTGCCCCACATAGTAGCCAATCCCCCACATAGTGCCCCACATAGTATCCAATGCCCCATATAGTGCCCCACATAGTAGCCAATGCCCCCATATAGTGCCCCACATAGTAGCCTGTGCCCCCATATAGTGCCCCACATAGTAGCCAATCCCCATATAGTGCCCCACATAGTAGCCAATGCCCCCATATAGTGCCCCACATAGTAGCCAATCCCCCATATAGTGCCCCACATAGTAGCCTATGCCCCCATATAGTGCCCCACATAGTAGCCAATCCCCCCATATAGTGCCCCACATAGTAGCCAATCCCCATATAGTGCCCCACATAGTAGCCAATCCCCATATAGTGCCCCACATAGTAGCCAATGCCCCCATATATGCCCCACATAGTAGCCAATGCCCCCATAAAGTGCCCCACATAGTAGCCAATGCCTCATATAGCGCCCCACATAGTAGCCAATCCCCCCATATAGTGCCCCACATAGTAGCCAATCCCCATATAGTGCCCCACATAGTAGCCAATCCCCATATAGTGCCCCGCATAGTAGCCAGTCCCCCCATATAGTGCCCCACATAGTAGCCAATCCCTCCATATAGTGCCCCACATAGTAGCCAATCCCCCATAGAGTGCCCCACATAGTAGCCAATGCCCCCATATAGTGCCCACATAGTAGCCAATGCCCCATATAGTGCCCAAATAGTAGCCAATGCCCCCATATATGCCCCACATAGTAGCCAATCCCCCATAGAGTGCCCCACATAGTAGCCTTTGCCCCCATATAGTGCCCCACATAGTAGCCAATGCCCCCCATATAGTGCCCCACATAGTAGCCAATGCCCCCAAATATGCCCCACATAGTATCCAATGCCCCATATAGTGCCCCACATAGTATCCAATCCCCCATTATAGTGCCTCACATAGTAGCCAATGCCCCCATATAGTGCCCCACATAGTAGCCAATACCCCACATAGTGCCCCACATAGTAGCCAATGCCCCCATACAGTGCCCTACATATTATCCAATCCCCATATAGTGCCCTCCATAGTAGCCAATGCCCCCATATATGCCCCACATAGTAGCCAATGCCCCCATATAACGCCCCACATAGTAGCCAATCCCCCCATATATTGCCCCACAGAGTAGCCAATCCCCCCATATAGTGCCCCACAGAGTAGCCAATTCCCCCCATAAGTGTGGCCCCAGCTAAAAAAACAATAAACCAGTAACTCACCTGTCCGCCGGTCCTAGCAGCTCCTCTCCCGTCAGAGCGCGCACTCCCGTCATCCTCCGGGGCGGGCAGCGGGGTATACAGTCACTGACTGTGCCGGAAGTGAGTCATGATAGAGGCTGCAGGTCACTTCCGGCACAGTCAGTGTCTGTATACCCCGCTGCCCGCCTCGGAGGATGACGGGAGTGCGCGCTCTGCCGGGAGAGGAGCTGCTGGGACCGGAGGACAGGTGAGTTACTGGTTTATTGTTTTTTTTAGCTGGGGACACACATAATGCGGGACACGGGGGGCCGTTCCGGAACCGCGGGACAGCACCCCGAAAACCCCGCGGAATCCGGGACAGTTGGGAGGTATGATACTGTAAAGTTCAGATCTGTACTGAGAGCAGAAGGAGTGATACAGCTGTGCTGACTGAGTTGCATGATGAGAGGTAGAAGAGAGGATCAGAAGAGCAGAAGGAGGATGTTGAGAGAGTCCCAACCCAAGTAGTACTGTGCTCTGCCGGAACTTCAGAGGTAGAAATAGAAGAATACTTGAGAGTAGAGAGAATACTTGTGCCTGTGTTTTGACTCTTTGGTCTTTGCACCGCCTATTGCCCACCAGTGTCGAGCGACCCATCCTAGAGGGTGACACAAGCCCCAGACCTTGTTACCTGTGATGAGTAGAATGCTTAGGGTTCCCTGCTGACACCTGCGCTGCAAGATAGAGTTCATAGGCTTCTAGCAACTTAGCTCTATCCGGATCAGTTACTTTACTTTTTATGGATACTGTCCTGCGTGGGTTAGGATGATCCCTGACTTGTCCTCTTTAGTGGAAGCTTAACACTGCATAGTGTTGAGTAGAGTTACTTGAGGGAAAACTGTGGGGAGCGTCCTACCTCTACAGAGTCTAAAGGCAAGAGCCTCTACACTTTCTTTACCCATGTGACTTCCTTCCTACAGGGCATGTAAGGTGTGCTGTGAGTGGGTGAGGAGTGCGTATGCAAAAGCAAAGAGAGAGATGATAGGTGAGAAGAAGAAAGAACTCCCATTGGTGTACAGAACCATGTGGTACATAAGCAAACAATAACTCTTTTGCTCCTACAGCTGTGCAATATCTCTACAGGCTTTTACAAAGGGTGTAACCAATAGCAGCACCCATGGTGGGACACCACAAATTTATTGGGAAATTAATTGACATTTTATATGTAGAGATGAACACAACTCTAGCATCTCCGAGTTCAATCGTGCAGCATTTGACTGGCTGGAGAAGTTGGATGCAGCTCTAGGGAATCCTGAAAAACATGGATACAACCTATGGCTTATGGCTGTATGCGTATTTTCCAGGCAGCCTTAGGGCTGCACCCAACTTCTTCAGCCACCGGTAATTAAATGCCAAACGATCGGACACAGGGAGGCTAGAGTTGCGCTCATCTCTCTTTTCATTGTGATTATTACAGCCATAAAAAGTACCTTGAAAATAAAAAGGCAGTTTTATGTTTTAAAAATGGCTTATTTCTCAGTAGTGCAGGGCATGTAACAAGGAGCTACGTTTCAGTCTCTTCCCACGTCCATTTTTTCAAGCTTTTGGAGTATGAAGACGCCTCTGGGAGTCCTTCAGTAGTCACCGTTCCAGAAACTATTGACACATCCAAGAGATGATTCTGGAAGAAGATAGACGAGGCTCTCAACAGTGTTGGGTCTATAAATCATGATCATCTGGATGCCTGCCAAATCGGTCGCAAAATGTTTAATAGCGATTTGTCACCCAGAACATCCTGTGTTCATTCAATGTTCAGAGAATATTAAAGCGACTCTGTACCCACAATCTGTCCCCCCAAACCACTTGTACCTTCGGATAGCTGCTTTTAATCCAAAATCTGTCCTGGGGTCCGTTCGGCAGGGGATGCAGTTATTGTCATAAAAACAACTTTTAATCCGGCAGCGCTGTGTCTAATGGCCGGGGCTTACATTTGTATATGCATTAGGCTGGCACCACCTCTCCGTCCTTCCTCCCCACCCTCCTCATCATTAGGAATGATCCAGGAACATTTACTGCTGTTTGAGCTTTGCACAGGTGTATTAATGATCCAGCCCATGTTCATTATACACACAGGTGGGGAATAGGAAGCAATCTTCCTGGAGCATTCCTAATGATGAGGAGGGTGGGGAGGAAGGAAAGAGAGCGTGTGCCAGCCTAATGCATATACAAATGTAACCCCCGGCCATTAGACACAGCGCTGCCGGATTAAAAGTTGTTTTTATGACAATAACTGCATCCCCTGCCAAACGGACCCCAGGACAGATCTTGGATTAAAAGCAGCTATCTGAAGGTACAAATGGTTTGGGGGGTCAGATTGTGGGTACAGAGTCGCTTTAAAGCATACAAACAACATATATGGACAAAGAGGGGTGCTAATATAGTGTGGCATGGACAATATCAGTGGGAAAAATTACTTGAAAGTGGACCAAACAAACCTGGTGGTGTTGTGCAAACCTTAGGCACAACACTAGTAGGCGTTTATGTTAAATCAGTCCACTGCCTGGCCTCTGGTTTTCTGCTCCCGGCACCCGTCCTGATGCCAAAGCACGAAAATGCAGTTTGGAATTGACCATTGGACCATACATAGGGAGCCATGATGCAGGACTCCCAAAAGAACTCCATGGACCTCACGAGTATCTTTCTTATTCACGCTAGGCTTAAAAATGAGTGACTCATTTCTGTGTCAGACTGACACCTTTATCAAGCTCCTTCTCACTGCAAAATGCCAAGTCCTGCCACAGGAGGAGGAGCTTGATAAAGGCGTCAGTCCGACACAGAAATGCGTCGCTCATTTTTAAGCCTAGTGTGAATAAACGCCCAAGAAAGATACTCGTGAGGTCCTTGGAGTCCTTTTGGGAGTCCTGCATCGTGGCTGTACGTATGGTCCAATGGTCAATGCCAAAATGAGAATATTAAAACAATATTACGGTGTCACTTTTAAAAAAAAACTTGTCAAAGTTTTGATCAGTCTGAATCTAACCCGTCCTGATTGTGAGATTCAGCAGGACAAAGACTGTGGATCCTCTTCTGGCTCTGTGCCACACGATAAGTTGGACTCATAATAAAAGTTTTCAGTAACACAGAGCGGGGAGCGGACCATGGTAAAGGCCCTATTACATGATAAGATTATCAGCCGCGTTCGCCCGATATCAATCATTACGACCCATAATCATCTTGTGTCATAGAAGACAACGATCAGCTGACATGAACGATGTTGGCTGATCGTTGACTTTTAAAATGTTGAAAGACATACGACTAAGATAGCAGCAATCTGCTGCCATCGCTCTGTGTAATAGGGGCTTATGTGCGGTCTTCTCCTGGCTCGTTCTCATGATCGGTACAGGTCTGGATACTCACATCCGGACCAATCAAAACTTTTGACATGACTCTCTGTCATGTCAAAGGTTTTTTATAATGACAGTGACACACAAAAAAAACAACAACAATTGAGCCAAACTAAATTTGTTTCTTGAAGGAAATGTTTCATCAGAAAATGATTGATTGTTCAAATAATGATTTTATGTTACATATTTTAACACATATTTTTAAGAATTTTTGGTGAAATGTATTCTTATTTTCCATTTTTCTATCTATATTATAAAATAATCCTAAAATCTTACACTTTTCATTCTCACCACTGGGGCTAAAACTAAGCCTAGACTGTTGTGTCTGTGGTGATAAGAAGAGGTTGCTGTAAAGGGATCTGTACAGCATTGCAGCATCATGTGACACCAGTAGATAGAGGAGACAATGGCAGTTCCCAGTGGAATGACCTCACAGGTCACAGAGTATGCTCAGTAATGTTCCACATTCATCTCAGTGGAACAGAGTATGCCTATTGTCATCTATGTCCATAAGTCTTGCTGTAAAGCATGTCACTAAATGCTGTTAAGAACAGCAATATGGCTGCCCCATAACAATGTACAGATTGATAAAATAAAATAAAAAAATAAATTCAGAAAATAGAACAGATTAGAATAAAAGAACAAGTTTTAATCTCCAATTCGAATCAGATAAAGAAAATTTAGGTTACACATTCCCTTTAAGAGGTTAATAAGACTGCAGATTAACAATCACAGCCTAAAACGCGCTGGTGAGCACAGTCATTTCTATCACATCATGGGGTTATATAAGGACAATTATCTCCTCTTAAGAAATTCTCAGCTCTTTAGTCTTGGTTGTTACTTGTTTACAAGCGTAGGCACGTCAGCCTGTGTGACCCATATCACTTAATGGGTCAGCTACTCTGCGGATCCGCAATTACATGCAAATTTAAAACCAATAGGTTTCTATGTGCCTATTCACACAGCCACAAGTTTTGCAGATCTGTGAAATGCCAGTGATCTGTGCCACAAAAAAAAAAATAGGACATGTCGTAGTAGAGATGCGCAATTGGTCACTGTCCAGAATCACTGGTCAGTGATTGCGGACAGCACTTGCAGATGTGGGAATGCAAATTTAAAGGGGTAGTCCATGGATATAAAATTTTAACCACTAGGGGGTTTAAATATAAAAATAAAAGTATACTCCCCAATCCCTTAACGGTTGCCATTCTAATGGTTCTCTTTTACTTGCTGCTTCCTCTGATGTCCCTGCAGCGATTGATCACTGGCCAATGCAGGTGGGTGGGGGGTTGGGGTCTAATTCAGTGGCAGGTGGGCAGGGCAGAAAATGGAAGAGGCAGTTCTCCTAAGGGGGGGGGGGCAGATGAAAGGGATCTGTCCTTTTAAATAGAAAAGCTTAAAGGGGTTATCCAGCGTTACAAAAACATGGCCACTTTTCCCCCTCTCTTGTCTTCAGATTGGGTGGGGTTTGGATCTCAGTTCCATTGAAGTAAATAGAGCTTAATTGCAAACCACACCTGAACTGGAGACAAGAGAGGGGGAAAAGTGGCCATGTTTTTTTAGCACTGGATAACCCCTTTTAAATTGCTCAGGAATGAAAAGTTTGATGTGCACCGCCCTTTAAAGACTAACTATAACCAACCCCCCAATATGAGATGTCACTATCATGAAACAGCATAGGGTATCCGGATTACACACTGCTGTAAAGTAGCTTCATATACCCTCCTGTTCCCTAGATATGTGGGTGTATAATTTGTCTGACAATTTAGTTAGTAGTCAAATGGGCATGGCCTTCATTTGTTTAGGTAAACAGAATTCTAGTGCTGAACTGGCAGTATCAACAACATAATGTTAGATAAACTAATTCTGCCTTTGGGCACATTCACACTATGAAATCTGCTCGGAGAACATCTCGCAAATTCCGTTGCTCGAACCTGCTTGACTACCTGAGCATAGAATGGAGTCTATGGCACAGGCGGAGAGTCAAGCGGGTGGGCATGGTGGAATCCGCGGGATGTTCTCCTCGTGGATTCCGTAGTGTGAACGCACCCTTCTAGTGGCGAATATATCCAAGGACGCTTTTACACGGGCCAATTATCGTCAAGGAGCATTCCTAGAATTCAGCCGATAATCGACCGGGGAAAAGTGCCAGCGATCAGCCAACTCGTGGGAAAACACCTGCTTGTCAGCTGATCGCATCTTTTATGTGGCGATAAAATTTATTGTTGATGTCTAAATATGAGATGTGCAGTGATGACAATGAATGTTTTTGGTCACATGAACTATACAGCGATCGGCGTCTTCAGGTTTAATGCCTAAGGGCCCTATTCCACCGGGCGATTATCGTTCGCATAATCGTTAACGATTAACGATCTCAAACGACCGCTATTGCGAAAGACCTGAAAACATTCACTCATTTCCATGGAACGATAATCGTTACTTATGATCGTATTTGAAATCGTTTTTCTTCGCTATTGCGTTCGTATCTACTGCGAATGACTGAACGACGTCTTATTCAATGCGAACGATTTGCGAACGTTTTGCAAACGAGCAGCGATAAAAATAGGTCCAGGTCTTATAAAGCGATCAACGATTTCTTGTTCGGACGTTAATCGTTAACTGCATTTCAACCGAACGATTATCATTTATAATCAAACAATTTTACGATAATCTGAACGATAATCGTCCGGTGGAATAGGGCCCTAAAGCAGCAGCAGCTGTTAATACGGCCCTGGCTTTACTAGGTGTTTGTTGTTTTTTTTTAACCAACAAAAGCTTCAGGGTGTGTTTCCACATGCGATATTCGATAATATACCCTTCGGCAGCCAGAGGGGTGAAACAATGGCAGAACCTGATATACATAGTATGTGCAGGAGTAGGAGGATGGTGTAGGAGGACGGACATACCATCCCACCCGACCTCCTGGCAGCTGCACTGAAAATACAGACATGAAAGGGGAACGTTTAGTTGTTTTTACAAGAAATATTAATGGTTGCAAAACCTGGCAGCAACTCATTCATCAAGTATAAGACCTTGGCTGTCAGAGCTGATAAAGAAGAAACTTTTGTTAGTACAATTTATATTAAAAAAAGAAAGTATTCCAATATGTAAAGGAAGTGTCGCCACTCACCAATTGTAAGTAGTTGTTTTCTAAAAAAAAGTTTTTTTTTAGTTTTGGTTCACCTTATCACAAGGACAATACCACTCCCCAGAGTACATTTTTTGGATTTTGTCTTGTAATATGTAAAGGAATGGTAAACTTTAAAAAGAAATAAAACTTGTACAAATTCTGCAGAGAACACAGATCAATTGTCTCCCGATCCCTTCAATTTTCAGATAAGTTGGAGGGAGGGGCATAAGCAGGGGAGGCACTCTTGTGTCAAAGAGGAGGGGTTAATCTGTATAAATAAACCTTCCCTGCTCTACCTGCCCAATGATCTGCATTTAGAATCAATGTTCGGGACCTTTTGGTGGTGAAGATAAGTCTAAAGCTATCAATTTTGGATGAACCCAACCAACCTCTTTAAAGGGGTATTCTGCTCAAATGAATTTTTTTATGTTATAAGATAATACTGAACAGCCTCTCCACTTCTGAGGCGAACTTGTCTCTGGGATGGAAGCCTGCTCAGCCAATCATTGACTGAGGTAGGACAATGCCGCAGCATGTGATTGGCTGAGCGGGCTGTCACCCCTGAGATGAGTCAATCTCAGAAGTGGAGGGGGGGATCCTTCAACCGAGACCTAAAGATGATGTAGGATGACACTGAGGGAGGTAAAAATAGGATAATATCTTTGTTATGTTCTCCATAAGGACAGCAGCATATGGAAAGATTGATTTGAGTTGAATATCCCTTTAAGGTCCCTATACACTCCATACAACTGTCGGAGTGTAATGTGTATGGGGGTCTCCCGACACTCCATGACAGATGATGTTGGTGGAGAAAGGGGTGGGGCTTGATGAAATTTAACTACCCCGAGCTGTCTGGCTGCGGCTTACCCCTCCCCTCCATTGCTGTGTATGGGGAGGATGGGAGGGATAACTGTAAGTGGAACCATTGTTGAAGGTGTATGGCCGCCTTTAGAGAAGGATCCTGTGGACTCTTCTGGCAGTCTAAGGAGTCATGATCTCTTCCAAACCATAATTCCTGTCTTTGCTAAGAACAGAAAATCCCTCGTTTTGATAAGATCCTGAAATGACTACTTACTTTAATTAGTAGCCAAGTAGTCTGTCAGGTTCCTGGCCCTCTGTACGGTTATTACTCGAGCTGCACACCTGATTAACTCCTGTAATGGAATGTTTTGGCTCCCTGATGATTGTTTCCCCTGCAGCAGAAGATGGGAGAAGTTTATTGCTCAACAAACCTTTACTTAATGAAGGTATGAAAATCTCTTCGCCCATCCCTTGTTGTTCATAGAGTGCTTAACCAGGGAGAAATGTGTCCGTGATGATGTCTGAACATTTACTAATAGATTGTATGAGAGGCCGAGTTACACAATCACAGATCTGGTTACACATGTGAGATACACAACTGCTGAAATGTTAATGGCTTACTGCAAATTCCAGACATTGTCTAGAGTTTTTTAGGGGGTGCTGGCAGGATCTGAAAAAAACCCAACCCCCTAAAAAAAATAAAATAAAAAAAAAAAATAATAATAATAATATATATATATATATATATATATCACACCATGAACACATTTACTGTATGACCAATAAAACAATATTACTCTAATACAGTACGCATTTAGCAGCAGGCATCAGTGTTATATAAGAGCTCTGCAGTCCATATAAGTGATTACCGTGCAGTTACATCCAGTGACTCACGGGTGACATCATCTCAGATCTGACTTATTCTCTTTCCCATTTTACGTCATTATGACTTCTACCAACTGTGACTCATATCTGCAAAATTTGCTGTCCCTTCAGCGTGCCATATGGTTATAATGTCATCACTAATAGTGCCCCAAATGTCACCCGCCAATTACTCATAATGCCAAAAATTGTCCTTTTCACTTAAAGTGCCTAAACTATGCCCCATATAGAAAAAAAATGCCTGCATATAGAAAAAATGTCCTCCTGTGCCAGCATATATTAATAATGCCCCCGTGCCCCTTATAGTAATAATGCCCTCCTGTGTCCCCATATGGTAATAGTGCCCTCATGCACCCTATATGGTAATAATTCCCCCCCATGTCCCCATGTGTTTATAATTTCTTCTGTGTCCCATATAGTAATAATGCCCTCCTAAGTCAATTGTAGTAATAATGTCCATCTGTGGTGTGTATATAGTAAAAGTTCCCCATTTACTTATATTGCCCTCCTGTGCCCCCATATAGTAATAATGCCCTTTTGTGCCCCATATAGTACTAATGCCCCATATAGTAATACTGCTCTACTGTGCCCCATATGGTAATATTGCCTACATATAGTAATAATGCTGTCCTGTGCCCACATATAGTAATAATGTCCTCCTGTGCCGCATATATAAATAGTGCCCCCATATAGTTATAATGCCTTCCTGTGCCCCCATATAGTAATAATGCCCTACTGTACCCCATATGGTAATATTTCCTCCATATAGAAATAATGCTGTCCTGTGCCTACATATAGTAATAATGTCCTCCTTTGTTCCAATATCGTGATAACACCCTCTTTGACCCTATATACTAATAGTTCCCCTCATATCGTAATACTGACCATGTGTACTCCATGTGTTAATAATGCCCCCTGTGCTCTATATAGTAATACTGCCCCCTGTGCTCTATATAGTAATAATGCCCCCTGTGCTCTATATAGTAATAATGCCCCCTGTGCTCTATATAGTAATAATGCCCCCTGTGCTCTATATAGTAATAATGCCTTCCTGTGCTCTATATAGTAATAATGCCTTCCTGTGGCCAAATGGGGTAAAACCTGTGGGAACCCAGGTGGGTGAATACACCTAATGTTTTACCTTCAGGGCGACCACAGCAACATCTAAAAAAATTATGTGCCCAGAATGCACCTTTAAAACATGCTGAAAATGTTGAAATAGACATTGGGTTGATAGTAGGGTTATTCTTTAACATCCTAAAACCACAGAAAGCTCTGTCTTTCCATCTTTCTTCTTAAAATACCCAGTGTGCGGAACAAGGCGGGGCGCATTTTGGCTAGGTTTGCTAAGGGCCCCTTTCCTTTACAGCAAATTCACACCCTACAGGACACTAAGGGAATCCCACATAATCACCCTGAAAAAATTGTGTCTCTCCTGCAAGAATTCTATCACACTCTGTACGCTAGACCCGCCCCATCTTCCCATAGCACCAGGGCCTCATGGTTGGGAGGTGCTTTGCCCTCTCTAACAGAGGACCAAGTGACCCTTCTCAACTCCTCAGTTACAGTAGAGGAGATATCTGGAGTTATAAAGCACCTTAAGACCCGCAAGGCTCCGGGCCCTGACGGGTTTTCAGGGGAATTTTATAAAATCTTGAACGAAGATATTTCCCCTACCTTGTTATCTGTTTATAGAACATACATAGAAGGGACGCCCATTCCAGGCACATCAAATACGGCTTATACTCTTAGGTTACAAACCCACTTGCCGGATCCGCAGCGAGTCCCCTTGCTGCGTATTTGCAGCGAGACTCGCTGCGGATCTGGCTCCTATTCTTTCAATGGAAGACAAAATCGCAGCAGGGATGTACATCCCTGCTGCAATTTTGTCTGCAGCCCACCCCATTAACCCCCCGGCCGCCAGACATTATACATTACCGGGTCCCAGCTCCTGCTTGCTTCGGGGCTCCCGGTGTCTTCACGGCCCCCCCGGCCAATCAGTGCGCTGCGACGGGGCAGCGCACTGATTGGCTGGGCGGAACGTGCCGGGAGCCGCCGAAGCAAGCAGGAGCAGGGACCTGGTAATGTATACTGTATCCTGCCCGCCCCCCTGCAGCCCCGATCTCCCGCAGCCCCCGGCCGCACCATTGCACCCAGCCCCCGGCCGCACCATTGCCCGGGAAGGGGGCTGCGGGGGGCGATCGGGGCTGCAGGGGGCGGGCAGGATATACATTACCTGATCCCGGCTCCTGCTTGCTTCGGCGGCTCCCGGCACGTTCCGCCCGGCCAATCAGTGCGCTGCCCCACCGCAGTGCACTTATTGGCCGGGCGAGCCGTGAAGACACCGGGAGCCCCGAAGCAAGCAGTAACGGGGACCCGATAATGTATAATGTCTGGCGGCCGGGGGGGTTAATGGGGCGGGCTGCAGACAAAATCGCAGCAGGGATGTAAATCCCTGCTGCGAGTTTCTCTGCTATTGAAAGTATAGGGCCAGGATCTGCAGCGAGTCTCGCTGCAAAAACGCAGCAAGGAGACTCGCTGCGGATCCGGCAAGTGGGTTTGTAACTTTAAAGCCTGGAAAGGATCCGCAGCAACCGGGATCCTACCGCCCTATTTCTGTACTTAACCTAGACTTGAAAATTATTTCAAGATCAGAAAGATTATGGCGGACAGGTTATCCCGGGTGATGCCAGATCTTATTTCACCAGCCCAGGTGGGGTTTATTAAAGGGCGAGCAGCAGTCATGAATATAAGAAGAGTGCTAGCAGTCTTAGACGAGGTCAGACCTCACAGTCATCCATCCCCAGCTCTTTTGTCCATCGACGCTGAAAAAGCTTTTGACAGTGTGAGCTGGGGATGGATGATGGAGGTGATGAGGGGGATGGGCTTTACGGTATCTTTCCTTACCTATATACAAAGTCTCTACTCTACTCCTCTAGCGAGAATTCACATCCTGGGGTTTCTCTCCCCTTCTTTTCCTCTCTTTAGAGGGACACGCCAGGGGTGCCGCTGTCCCCTCTGCTTTTTAACCTGTCTGTGGAACCGTTATCTCGCAGGCTGCAATCCGCACCTGATGTAGGAGGAATTAAGGTTGGAGCGGGGGAACAGCGGGTAGCGCTTTTCGCGGATGACCTATTGGTATTCCTAAATGATTATAAGAGAGATCTGCCAAATGTTCTACATTACCTGGACCAATTTGGTAGCTACTCGGGCTTTAAGATCAATGTAGATAAGAGCGAATTGCTAGCTTTGTCCCCGAGGACCCCGCGTCACCCCCCTCCCGACATATGTCTTTCAGTAAAATGGGCCCCGACGTTGATTACTTATCTGGGAATCAAAGTGGGCAGAGATCCGAGTTCCCTTTACACTATGAATTTTCCTCCCATTATTAGGAAAATCCAGGGAGATCTCCAGAGATGGTCTAATTTACCTCTTCCCCTACTAGCACGTGTATCCCTATTGAAAATGATGGGTTTTGCCAAACTTCTATACCCGTTGCAGACAGTCCCTCTACTTCTTAAGCATGCTGATGTTAAGCTGCTTATGAAATCATTTAGCACTTTCATATGGGCCTCGAAACGGCCGCGTATTTCTCAGAAAAAACTGTCCCTTCCCAAGGACAAGGGAGGTCTCGGCTGCCCAGACGTACGTCTTTATAATCTGGCTTGCCTACTCCGCCATGGGATAGATTGGGTGAGAGGTACCAGTTTACTGTGAGGACCTTGGGCCGTGAGCACTATTGGGAGGGAGGGGGGGTCGTTGGGGTGTTTTGTTGTGTTGAAATGTCTGTTACCATCTTTATATGCCTGGAAGGAACAAGATGTGAGGTTTCCTTCGTCAAATTTCCTTTTATTTTGTAAAATTGTGAAAATAAATAAAAATATGTTTGAAAAAAAAAAAATACCCAGTGTGCAAATATGTTTAACTTCACTCCTGGCACATCTCAAAGGTCTGTAAGGTAAGAAGTATCCCGGCTGCTTACATCCTGATTGTCAGTGACGTCTACTTTAATTTGTTGGATTTGTTGTGACATTTTAACTGCAGTGATTTGCATTACTTTAAGTGACTCAGACTGAGACGTGAGATGTTTTTGCAAGTATTTTTTGGAAAATTTGCATGTTGCTACGTAACCTAGGCCTGCTCAGTCCACATTTTTTAGCCCATACTGTAATTCATGTATCAGAATAGAATTATAGTTTGTGTGTTGGAATATTCAGCAACGGTACGGTATTCCGGAAAACTGGAACACACCACTTCCTGCAGGACATACAGCGGCTAAAAAGTACTGGAAGAATTGAAAATATTATATAGAAGTATTTTAAAAACCTGAATAACTTTCTGACAGCAGTTGATCTGCAGTAAAAAAATAAACAAATTCCACCGACTACCCCTTTAATTTGTTGATTCATTTTGCTTGTGACAATGTTAAACACTGCCACTACTGCATACACTAGGCTTGATCGTGCAAGGCTTAACACTGCTTTCTATTACCACATTTAGTGAGTCACATGCCAAGGAAGGAACTTGGTCACACAACCTTTGCTGAAACAACAGTTACTATTTAAGGTTATATCTGGGTAACATGAGTTTATCTCTCTCTGTTGTTGTCTCTCTCTCCAGCTCTACTTACAAAAGACCCAGAACATCTAAGGGCCCTATTCCACAGGAACGACAATCGGCCGAATCGGCCTCATTCGGCCCGATTTGGCCGATTATCGCTCGGTGGAATAGAGAGAACAATCAGTCGATGATCGTGTCATCGGCTGATCGTTCATTTAGGGCCAGACCTAAAATTATCATTCCCCTATGATGGAATAGCGGTGCGCGGCGGGCGACTGACGATTTGAGAAGCACAATACATTACCTTCAGGGCTTCTCCTCTGCTCTGTCTTCTTCCCCGGGTCCCGCTCGCTCTAGCTTCAGAATGGCCTGTCAGCTGACAGAGCGGTCAGCCAATCACAGGCCCGGACCGCCGCGGCCTGTGATTGGCTGAGTGGCCTGTCAGCTGAAAGGCCATTCTAAAGCTGGAGCGCGCGGGACCCAGGGATGAAGACAGAGTGGAGGAGAAGACTTGACAGGTAATGTATGCTGCGAGGGCTGCAAGGACATCGGTAACGATGTCCCTGCAGCCCTCGCTCAACGATCATCGGGCCGTGGAATAGGCCCAGTAAGCAAGCGGCAATCTAGCATATCGGCGCTCGTTTACATCGTTGATCGGGCCCTCCTCGGCCCGTGGAATAGGACCCTAAGGGTCCTGGCCAGGCCCTGACTGTACTGCAGCAGGAATTGCTCTCTCTCTTTCTCCAGATGAACTGATTAGAGAACTCCTCCCACCAGGAACTAACCTTCCTTTAATAGGGGTGAACTAAACCTACTGGTGATTGGTGGGGCTGTGTTTGCAAAAGAAAGAAGAGCTAGGATAGGAGAAAGAAAAGAGGTAAAAATACCTGTACCTGGGATAGGATGAAAACAAACATGTGACACATACAGTTAACCCAATGTTTGCTTCAGCTGTGCTTTACATAATAAATAGAAAATACACAGTGACACCTAGTGGGGAAAAACACACAATGCAGTTTTCCTTCATCCCCTTTGTAAGAACCTGAGTGAGTTACTTTGCCCAGGTGCATAAGAAACTTAGTGGCACACCTGTGCTGGGACACTCCACATCACATCACATCAACAACAGCACAAACCTCTATGATAATCAATGTAGAGTCCAGGCTGTGCAGCTCACAGAGCAATGTCTAGACTGGATATATGTATATGTTCTTCCCAGATCAGATCAGCACTAGCTGTTTTCAGGTTTGCTGCCTCTGAATATGAAGCAGGGTGTTCAATATTCACTGACATTACATTATTATGCTGAAAATGAGGATAAAACACATCATACATTAGAATATTTTATTTATTCAGTGATTAATCTTAATTTACATAAAACTCATAAAAGCAAATGGTATAAGAAATATGTATAACTATGATCAGCAATGGATCCTGTCCCTGATGCTGCAGATCCTGGCTTCATGCTCACAGCCAATTGTTCCACGGACGGGATAATAAACTAAACCCCCTGGATTAAAATGCTGATTATCCCGCAGCCAATCTAATCCCGGCACCTTAATTAGAGAGAAGGTAATTAGCTGCATAAGCTGCAGTCATGGAAGCCGAGGATAAGCCGGAAAAATGCGCCCTACCACAGCTAGGCCTGGAAAACAGGAGACATCACATAGACATTGAGCTGTCATTGCACACAGAAACTTGCAGCCCTCCAGCTGGTGAGAAACTACAAAGCTTTGGCTGTCCAGTCATGATGGGAATTGTAGTTCTGAAACAGCTGGAGAGTCGCATGTTTGATGCCACTGTACTACGGCCTCCAACAGCCGCAGAATAGCTGCTGCTCTCTGACAAAGAGAATGTAATGTAATGATAACTCATGGCCACAGATGGCGCCACTGTTCTCCACACTCACTCGCTCCATCACTCACTCACCCCAGGCTGTTTGAGGACCCATCTCCCTTCCTGAGCAGAACAGTTTTTATGAAATGTTCTACTGTTCTGATTACTCATTTCATCACCCTGTCATGCTGGGGACTAGGGATGAGAGGGGAGCCATGCTGGGGACTAGGGAGGAGAGGGGAGCCATGCTGGGGACTAGGGATGAGAGGGGAGCCATGATGGGGACTAGGGAGGAGAAGGGAGCCATGCTGGGGACTAGGGATGAGAGGGGAGCCATGCTGGGGACTAGGGAGGAGAGGGGAGCCATGCTGGGGACTAGGGAGGAGAGGGGGGCCATGCTGGGGACTAGTGAGGAGAGGGGAGCCATGCTGGGGACTAGGGAGGAGAGGGGAGCCATGCCAGGGACTAAGAATGGGATGGGGAGCCAATCCGGTGACTAGGAATGAGAGGGGAGCCATGTCAGGGACTAGGAAGGAGAGGGGGGCCATGTTGGGGACTAGGGAGGAGAGGGGAGCCATGCTGGGGACTAGGGAGGAGAGAGGAGCCATGCCAGGGACTAAGAATGAGATGGGGAGCCAATCCGGGGACTAGGAATAAGAGGGGAGCCATGTCAGGGACTAGGAAGGAGAGCGGGGCCATGTTGGGGACTAGGGAGGAGAGGGGAGCCATGCTAGGGACTAAGGATGAGAGGGGAGACATGTCAGGGTCTAGGGAGGAGAGGGGAGCCAATCCAGGGATTAGGGATGAGAGGGAGCCATACCAGGAAATATAAATGAGAGAAGAGCCATGTCAGGGACTAGGGATAAGAGAGGAGCCATGTCTAGGACTATGAAAGAGAGGGGAGCCACGTCAAGGAGTAGGAATGAGAAGTGAGCCATGCTGGGGACCAGAGATGAAAGGTAAGCCATATGAGTGACTTGAGATGAGAGGGAAGCTATGCTGGGGACTATGGATAAGAGGGGAGCCAATCCAGGGACTAGAAAGGAGAGGGGAGCCATGCCAGCGACTAGAGCGGAGAGGGGAACTATGCCAGGGACTAAAGAAGAGATGGGGAGCTAATCTGGGGACTAGGAAGGAGAGGAGAGCCATGTCAGTGACTAGGGAGGAGAGGGGGGGCCATGCCAGCAGGGATGAGAGGGAAGACATGCGGGGCACTAAGGAGGAGAGGTGAGCCATACTGGGGACCAGAGATGAGAGGGGAGCCAGTCCAGGACCAGAGATGAGAGGGGAGCCATGTCAGGGACTATGAGTGAGAGGGGAGCCATGTCAGGGACTAGGGATGAGAAGGGAGCCAAGCCAAAGACTAAGGTTGAAAGGTGAGCCTTGCTGGGGACCAAGGAGGAGAAGTGAGCCATGCTGTGACTCGGAATAAGAGGGGAGCCATTCTGGAGACAATGAATATGAGGTGAGCCATGCCAAGGACTAGAAATGAGATGGGAGCTATGTCTGGGACTATGAATAAGAAGGGGACCGAGCTGGGGATTACGAATGAGAAGTGAGCCATGGCAGGGGACTAGGAATGAGAGGGAAGCCATGCTGGGGACTAGAAATAAAGGGGCTGCATTGCTGGGGACTATGAATGAGAGGGATGTCATGCCGGGGACTAGAAATAAATGGGCAGCCATGCAGGGAACTTAAAATAGGAATGGAATCGTGCTGGGAACTAAGGCAGGAGCCATGCTCTAGTCTAGACCTTGATCTAAAGGGGTGCCATGCTGAGAACTCAGAATTAGAGGGATGCCACACTAGCACAATGTTTTATGGTAATTTCTCTTTTTTCATTGTGATTTATTTCCAGATCTTTCAGAGCTTGTCTCCAGATGGAAAAGGATTCTTGAACGGCAGAACTGGACTAAGAAAATGGTTAATGAAGAATGTTAAAGGGGTTATCCAGGGTTAGAAAATATAGTGTTCTTACAGAAATAGCACCATCTTGTCCTTAGGTTGTGTCTGGTATTGCAGCTTATTTATTTTGTAATGAATGGAGCCCAGATGTAATTCCACACACATGGCAGGTGTGGCGCTGTTTTTAGAAGAAAGCAGTTGCGTTTTTTCTTGACTCGGATAATTCCTTTAAGTGGTGATGAGACAACTCTCTTTTTTCTCTTCTATAGAGAATTCCTAATGCAATTTATTTTCTTCTCTTTCTTCCTTTATCACATTACAAACAAAACAGAATTCAGCATCCAAAGTGGAAAATTAAAATGTCAAGATTTTACTTAATTTCCCATTAAAATCCTTCAAGAAATAGAAAATCACAGCTTCTGCCTTTCAAGCACTTATAGTAGCGAACAAATGATTCTGACAGGAGAGGATCAAAGAGAAGGAGACGTGTATTCTAGTGTTTACAGATCCTGGAGGATATAATGGCCTCCTCACCCTCACGGAATTGTACTTCATACTAAACACACAAATCCCACACATAGTGCATAACAATGTGTAATAGCTGAACATTCTGGAATCACTGCAGCTACGGGCTCATGGCACCTGGTGCTCTAACGTCTTTGGATCCTTAACCTCTATATTAACCCCCTACTATTGTAACACAATACAATGTTTATCCCTCTGATTTGAATAACGGATTGTCTGAAAAAAAATTACAGTGCGTTATTGTTGAAAAAAGACGAGTCCTTCAAGTTCAACCTACAGGAACCCTAGTGTGTTTGCCGTGGCCCGGGTTGCTGGAACTGATGTTGGGCTTGCTGGTGGGTCTGGTGCTTTGGAGGCTACTTGTCACAGTGGCCAGGAGCGGTAACACCCACCCCAGGACACGCGGCAACCGGACCTTGGTTAGGACTAAGGTGAGGTGTAGGTGCAAGAACGGCGGTAGAGAGTCACACTTTACACAACTTTCACACTTTACTTAAAAAAGGTATCTTACCTTTGGATGAGTCTCAGTTATCTTACCTAACCGTCTTCTGCCCCGAAGTGTCGAGTTACCGTCCTACTGGGGTAGTACGAGTCCCAGTTCCCTGCACTTGGTGGAGCTGGCTTGTAGAACCCTTCCTACAAAGCTGAGTATCTGTCAGTAGAGAGCGGCTTGCTTGCTCTGTGCTCTACTGAAGCTCCAGTCTTAAGGTATCCGTTTCTTTTCTCTTAGGTGGTTGACTGTCCTGTTCTAGTAAGTAAAATCCATGGCATAGGCAAGGAAGACTTCGTTGTCTCCAGTTTTTCTGGGGGTCTAGTCTAGCAACCCATAGTGGTTGGGTAGCTAACTGGTTGTAAAAGAGGTCTGCTCTCTTCTCTCTCTAAGACCAGAATAAATACCTCAAGGAAGACCAAAGAGTGTCTGTAGCTAAAACCTAGTGTTAGCTGCAGCTGTGCTGTGAGAGTGTGACATCTAGTGGTTGGAGTAAGGAACAGTGGCCACTTGTCCTAACCTGTGACACTAGAGTGATACACTTTTACCAAGGTGTAAGAAGAAAAAGAAAAACATGTAGTGGGACACTGCATGTTGATCCAGAAGAAGGCAAAAACCCTTATGAGGCAAATGCCAATTGCCCCATCACAGGGAAAAAAATTCCCAATGGCAATCAGAATAAATCCCTGGATCAATTTTCTATCACATGTAATCTAGTGCCCATAACTTGTAATATTATATTTATAGAGGAAAGCATCCAGGTCTCCCCTGAAGTTATTTAATGAATCAGCCATGACAACATTATGTGGCAGAGAGTTCCAGAGTCTTACTGCTCTTACAGTAAAGAATCCGTGTCTGTGCTGGTGGTAAAGCCTTCTTTCCTCTAGACGTAGAGGATGTCTCCTTGTCATGGTTACAGGCCTAGGAGTAAAAAGATCACTTGAAAGATCTCTGTACTGTCCATTCATATACAGTGGTACCTCAGTGTTCGAATGCTTCAGAGTTTGAACTGTTTGGCATTCGAACGCAAATCAACCTGGAAGTCATGTTTGGAACTCAAACTTTGTTCGGTATCCGAATGTGCTGGTGTCTGAAATTAATGTTTGCTCAGACAAACTTTTTGGCTCAGACAAACATTCAAACCGAATATTCAGCAAGTCTTATGTACTGGTGCCCAAAACTGTACACAGTATTCCACATGTGGTCTGACCAGTGATTTATAAAGAGGCAAAACTATATTCTCATCTTTAGCATCTATACCTCTTTTGATGCATCCCATTATCTTATTAGCCTTGGCAGCTGCTGCCTGGCACTGATCACTAAAGGTCAATTTACTGTCCACCAGTACCCCTAGGTCCCTTTTGGAAATAATTTTACCCAGTGTTTATTATTTAGCACATAACTGTACTTATTATTTTTACAGCCCAAGTGCATAACCTTACATTTATCCACATTAAACTTAAGTTGCCATTTATCTGCCCAAGCCTTCAGCTTCTCCAAATCCCTCTGTAATATGATATTATCCTCTTCTGTGCTGATTACTTTATCCAGTTTAGTGTCATCTGCAAAAATGGAGATTCTAGCTGTAGCCCCTCTACAAGGTAATTAATAAAACTATTAAAAAGAAGTGGACCCAATACTGACCCCTGCGGTACCCCACTAGTAACTAAAACTAAATACATAAAATAAAAACTTTGCTACCTGTTTTACCCCCTTAATGATCGGCACTGCAGCTCCTCTCCTCTCCGCTATGTTTTCTTACTTTCTTGCAGTGATAATGTGCCCATATACTCTGCACCAATCACTGGCCGCAGCAATAGATGGCACAAGGTCCCTGAAGCCAGTGACTGGTTGCTAGGTAACTGTAATTTTCGTACCACTGTGCCCCCTTAACTTGTTTCAACAAGCCACTGTGCCAAAAAAGTAATGTAATGATACCACTGTGCCACTGCCCCCTTTTTAACTGTGCCACAACTCCAAATGAGCTGCACCACCATGCTCCAATAAACTGCTACTGTGGTGTCCCACCACTGGTGTTTTTGTCTCTCCTGTGCACCTGTCAAAAGCCTTTTCTCTCAGGTTAAAGTGGTGATCCTAGAGTTTCACCACTAGGTGTCAGAATTTTATATTTATATGTATTGCACAGCGGAAGGTAGTAATGTCTACCATATGTTTTATGCTGAACAATAGGAGATGCTCTTTTCTTCTAGCCTATTATCTTTCCCCTTTCGCCTGCACACACTTATCCCCACCACTCACAGAGAGGCACACTACAAACCCCTGTAGGAGGAGTTTACACTGGTGGAGGAAGTGCAGAGTATTCTCAGTCTTATTCAGATTCCCACAGAGGAAGAACACAAAAAACACTGTTCCTGCTTTAGTTATGCCAGGACCCCTGTCAGGGACAGAAATGAGTTCAGTTGAGTCTAATCACCACTGTGTATAGATGCAGCAAGAGACAACCAGTTCTTTTATCACTACTATACCTATTATACAGTGCTAAGCACACTAAAGGAAGAGGTAACCAAGGAACACCCTGACCACTGCCAGGAACACGTCTACACAGAGGGCAGTATTCTGATAAAAGAGGAACTAGCCTCAAAGCAGCCAGTACTGAAGGCCTACGTATCCTATTGCGCAGTGCAGGTAACTGGAACACCTTGGACACCTAGCTACACTCAGATAACCACGGCTGGGGCTTGTACTACCCTACTGCGATGGGCTTGACGATACCAGGGGACAGAAGGGGTCTGACCAAAGTCTATACACAAGTACAAGTAACACTTCACTATTGAATATATTTCTAGGTCCCAGCAGAGTACTTAGCTACATTGGGTTGGGGCTCCTCTGGCCAACTCCTCTTCTTTACCCTACAAGCACTGATTCAACTACCTCTCTCTTGCTACCTTCAAGTATCTCCTCCAGCACAAAGGTCAAGCACTCCAGTGTGTAAAGATTTATCTACTTGTGAGAACGTATATTATTACATTGAAAAGTATGACAGTAAAGCTGTTCTATTTTTTATACTATCAGGACTCTGTCATCTTTTTTTTTATTTTTTATATTCAAATATATTTTTATTTTACTTAAACAACATAAATACATAAATTCACAATCTTACAAAGTCATAAACAAGCTACACCCATTATTAACATTAATCACCACAACCCAACCTTCCCCTACCCCCCCACCTTCCCTTTAGTCAATAATTTTAACCCCCCCTCATGCAGCCCACGTAGTAGCCCCAATTTTTTAACTTCCTTCAGTTGTTCATGACCCCAGAGAGGGGAGAAGGCAAAAAAATTCTTCCATTTCAGCAACTTTACTATTTCCCTCCAAGTTCTAGTTAGGGCAGTTACCATAGGCCAGGTAGAATATGGACCACTTTCTAGACAGCCAGCATCCAGTTTCTGAAAAATGTCCAGATGTAGATCATCCTTCCCTAAGAGAGAGAAGAAAGGGCTACTCCCCCAATCTAAGAGCCAAAAGGCCTGAGAGGCCAAAAAATATAGCTCCACTGATGGAAAACCTAGCCCTCCCCTCTCTCTGGGTACCACCAACAAATCCAGCTTCATTCTAACCCGTTTACGTTCCCAGATTAGAAAATTCATTATCTTTTTTAACCATCTAAAGTATTTCTTCTCCAGCCAAAAACACCCAAACCCCAAACACATAAAGCAATTTAGGGAGACATACTGCCTTAAATAATACCATTCTGTCCGTTCTGGATATGGGGAGTTTCCACCATATCTCTACCTTTCTCTCCACTTCTTTTATTATTGGGGCAATATTTAACTCACTAAAGGCCTTAATGTCCTTAGGGACTCGTATCCCCAGATATTTAGTTGAGGAAATATTTGGTCTGCTTCCTCTCCTACCTGCATCAGTACAGATTTTCCCCAGTTTATATCTAACCCCGAAAAACCCCCCAACCTCCCGAATAAGGGCAATGACCTTTGGAATAGACACCGAGGGGTTTTGTAAGAACAGGAGTGTATCATCCACGTAAAGGGAGACCCTGTCCCCCTCACCCCTCGCCCCAAATCCTACGACGTCCGGGTCAGCTCTCAGCAGATTAGCTAAGGGCTCCACACTAAGGGCGAAGAGTAAGGGGGAGAGGGGACACCCCTGTCTAGTCCCGCGGTTCAACCTAAAAGGCTCAGAGTGCAGACCATTTACTGTAACTGAGGCTTTTGCGCCACTATAAAGCAATTTCACCATGTGGATAAACTCACCACCCAGATTACATTCCTCCATTACTGACCACAAGAACTCCCACTCCACCCTGTCGAACGCCTTGGCCGCGTCCAACGACAGGATGGAGTGGGAGCCTCCCGCCCCTGACATCTGTACATTCTCATACAACCTCCTAATGTTTGTTTTAATCAACCGTCCCGGGACAAATCCTGTCTGGTCTTCATGCACAATGTCACAGATTACCTTACTCAATCTCTTGGCTAGTACACTCGCGAAGATCTTTATATCGGAGTTCAACAGCGAAATTGGTCTATAGGATTCTCTATCCAGGGGATCCTTCCCCTCTTTCAACAAAAGAATAATTTCAGCCTCCCCCATTGAGCTAGGTAGAGTCCCCTGTCTAATTGAGTACTCCAAGGTCTCCAGGAGGGCCGGAAGAAGCACCGCCTTATGTTTCTTGTACAACTCAAAGGGCAGACAGTCTTGTCCAGGAGCGGACCCGTTCGGGGCACCCTCCAACGCTTCCTCCAACTCCCCTGGAGTAATCGGAGCACCCAACCGATCCCTTTGTTCTTGTGTTATTCTTGACATGCAGGCCCTCTGGAGCAGCCCTTTCAGTTCTCCCCGACTCACCACATATTCAGATGTGTAGAGATTTTTGTAAAAAGCTTTAAAGCCGTCCAGAATGCCCTCATGTGTATTTATTATTTCACCTTCTGGTGAACAAATTGCGTATATATCTCTGCTTCCCTCTTGATTCCTGATTAGCTTCATAAGCATCTTATTTGGGACCCCAGACTCACGATATCTTTTCTTAGCTATAAAGCCCATTTGTGCTTGGGCCTTATCCAATAAGTATTTATCCAATTCTTCTTGGCCTATCAATAATTTATTTTGTGCTTCCTGAGTTGGATCCCTCCGAAAACTTTCATCTAATAACTGGACCTTTGCTCTTAGCTCTTCCTCTTTCACCCTAAATTGTTTTTGGGGCGTGATCTGATAAGCATTGTGTTAAGTATTTTACCGAACCAACCCACCTTACCATATGTGTGTTTACTAAGGCCATATCTATCCTGGACTGAGTATTGCTGGACCTGTTCCAGCAAGAAAATTTTTGCATTTCAGGGTTTCTCTCGCGCCATATATCTGTCAGTCCCAGCTCCCCAAGAATTAAGGGAAGGGGGGTGTGACCGATTCCTTTTTTTGGGGAGAACATTCGCACTCGATCCTTATGTTCACACAGAACTGTATTGAAATCACCGGTGACCAACACCGGGCAGCCTTCTTTCTTATCAGTATACGCATACAACATCTCCAACACTGCCGGGTTGAATGGAGGAGGAATATATACGAAAGCTAAAATGCATTCAAAATTCTCGACCCGACAGTGTAAGAAGATGTATCTCCCTTTCTTATCTATTTTCTGATCCAATAATTCCCATCTTATTTTCCTATGGATCAGTACTGACACACCTCTTGAATAATTGGAATAGCACGCATGGTATTGTCAGCCCCACCACACCTTATGTGCTGTGCCCACTGTGTCCTCAATCAGGTGGGTTTCAAGTAGACCAACAATACAAGGCTGATAGTTCTTCAGAGCATTCATTATCGCGACCCTCTTACCCCTCTCCCCCATCCCTCTAATGTTCCAGGTTAAGATTCTCACCATCTTTTAAAAAAAAAAAAACCCTGCGTGGCCCTTTACAGTTATTTATTCTGAGGTCCCCTTTTTCCCGGGCATTCTTCAGTGTTAGTTCCTTGTCTCTGGAACTCAGAAATCTAATGAGAATAGTTCTCGGGGGGGCTACCTGGGGGCAATGGCCTCAGGGGGACTCTATGAGCTCTCTCTACTGAGAACTGGTCTGAGAATTTTTTCCTGCCAAACTCATTGGTCAACCAGTCTTGAACAAAAGACGCTACATCCTTCCCCTCTATCCCTTCAGGGACTCCTACCATTCTAATATTATTGCGTCTCATTCTGTCTTCCAAGTCTATGACTTTCTTTTTGAGGCTAAGGTTCTCTTGGGCCAGTTTTCCCCCATTTTCTTTTAACAGCTTTGATTCATCCTCCAACTTGCTAACCCGCTGCTCAACTTCCTGAAATCTCTCCCTGATCTTATTCAGATCGCCCCTCATTATAGTTATTTCTGATCCCAGAGCCCCTACGTGCGTTGTAAGACCTCAGATAGATGTATCACATTTTTTTATTGCTCCGAGAACTTCCCCCAGCCAGCTAGGCTGCTCCATTTTCTCTTTTTCTACTATGCCCACTGACTCTCTTCTATCTTGTATCTGTTCCTCGCTTGATTTACCGGCCCCTTTCCCTTTTATCGTGGGGGAACCAAAAAGTTTATCTATTTTTGCGGGCCCCTTCCCATCTTTAGCATCTTTCCCAAGGCTCGATTTTGGTGCTTTACGTGACATTTTACCTTACTCCCAGAAAACAGAAAAACAAGAAAGAAAAAAAAAACAACAATATTAATAAACATAAAAATATGTACACAGGATACTGATAACACAGTCAATTAGAAATATTAGTCAGGTTAGTATTTGAGGCAAGCCGAGGTCAGGTTATCCACAAGGCATATAGCAATTTGCACAGCACAGCAATTTGTCTTCAGAAAAAACCCAAGTCTCTCACAGCCTCAACCATAACAGCGAACTGTGACAAGGGATATAATTATTCTATGTACACTCTATATGCAAGAGCTCTATGCGGATCAAATATTCCCAGTCCAGGAAGTTCCATTTATTTTTAGCAAGAAGGCCCCCTCTTCTCCAAATCCCCGCCAAAGTTAGTGATTAATCCACATTGGGCCAGGTGCTATTTGGGGGTAATTGTTTACAAATCATTTGTCCCCCCTTTCAATCCGCTTTCAAGTAACATCAGGGTAAGATTAATATCGGGGAAAAATAAAGTTTGTTTCAAGTATAGCCATGCAAGACTGCACCAAGGTCAGCAATCCGCACACATTAGTAAGGGAGAGGGGTAGAGCTGGTTAAACAACAGAGTTTAAACACCAATTGAAGGTCTCCTACTGCTGCAGAGGAAAGCTCACACCGTACCAGCCCCACACAACTCCCCCGTTACCGTCCTTTCCACGCTGCCCGACTGAGCGCGCTGATCTCTCCTGTGCCGTCCTGCAAAGCTGTCTCTCCACTGATCCAACACCGCCCCACCGGAATGCCTGTAGAGACAGCCGTCCTGCACGTAGAAGCTGGGGTCAGTCAAACTAGCCTTTGGCGCCACTCTTCTTAGGCCGGCTTCCACACTGGGTTTAAGAGTCAAGGGTTTCTCTCAGCGATCAGGCTTCTCTCACCCGCCTGAACGCCACTGCAGGCTGGCTGGCATCAAACCATGGACCCTTGGAAGGAGACTCCCCTATCAGCCAGGCTTCATCAGGCATGCGGCTGACACATTGACAGTGCAGAGATCCTCTATAGGGGTTTCACTCCCTCAGGCTTCTCTCATCAGCCCGAGAGCCGCCGTGAGACGCCTCAGACCGAACACGCTCTCCCAGGGGCGCTCCCTCATCTGCCGGTCAGAGTACAGTCAGTACGTCACATCCTGGGAACCTCCGAGCCTCTCTCACTGGCTCGGCGTATTCCTAGCTCCGTCCTGATACCCGTTCAGCTCAGTCTGTTTCCCGGTTAGCGCAGCAGGTAAGCGGGAGGGCAAATTCTATTGAGCCACAGGGCCATGCATCACGACACGTGCCGTGGAGATCCACCAGCGGAGGCGCTTCCTAGGTCCGCCTCATGCTCCTCCTCCCATCGCCAGGACTCTGTCATCTTCCATTTGCACCTGCACCTATACACACAGCACCGTACACCTTGGGTTACTTTTCCCCTTTCTGTGGTTGGTGGTACCGACAGTCTGGGTGGGTCAGTTGCCACTCAGGACTACCGTGACAAGAGCCCAAGGGACCCATTACAACTCGGCAGGTCACCGACAATTTGGGGAACACAACCAGCCACTCAAACAAGCAGGTATCAACATCGTACCTGTGTGCTGGGCAAGCACTAGCGTCACAACACTAACATCACACAAATACCATCAGTGTACTCACACACGTCTAACACCACACTACTGTGTCTCCTATAATTCTGTTTCACCATGAGCGAATGATTTGTGCTTCATGTCAGCTAATGGTCTGCGCCACCATGCCCCCAAATAATGATAATAATGCTTTTATTCGTCTAGCGCACACTGATTCCGTGGCACTTTACATAGATTCGCCAATTATTGCTCCCTGTCTCCATTACGGCTCACAATCGAAATTGTATGTTTTGGGTTTGGAAGGAAACCGGAGTACCCCGAAGAAGCCTATGCAAACATGAGAACATACAAAACCTTTGCAGATCTATGCCACCATGCCTCTTGATGTTCTGTGCCACCATGCCCCTAATAATCCATATTACCAAATAATCTATGCCACCATGCCCTCAATGTACATTGCCACCATACCCCTAACAATCTGTGCTACCATGCCCCTAATGATCCATACCCCAACTGATTTATGCCACCATGCCCCTTAATGTTCTGTGCCACAATGCCACCAATGAACATTGTCACCATACCCCTAACAATCTCTGCCACCATGCCAGCTAATGTTCTGTGTCAATATACTTCTTAATAATTCCTGCCCTCCAAATGATCTGTTCCACCATGCCCCCTAATGTACTCTGGCACCATAGCGCTAATACACCAAGCCATTGTGCCCCAAACCACAAATCATTGTTTCCAATCTTTGACTCTCCAGATCTTGCAAAACTACATCCTCCATCATGCCCTGACAATAGTACATGATAGAAGTTGTAGTTTTACATCATCTAGCTAGAGAGCCATAGAATGGAAGAACACTGCATCCAACTTGTTCAGACACTGGTAATCAAATGCTGCGGTTCACTCATCTGTACTAAGTAACCCTGGTGATACTTACCTGTCCCAACTCCTGCTCTGCTCTGGAATCTGCTGGTCAGGTCTGACTGTGTGGGCTTGGCTAGTGGAATGAAAACATGGTCCCTGACAAGAGATCTGTCAACTGAGATAATGGAAAGGATTATAAAACTCCTTGGAAATGAGTAGAGGAAAAATCTCCATCTGTCCTCTATGACCTGTCCTACAATTATAACCTGTTCCTGACTTTGGCTTCAGTAATTGAAATTAAAAACCTGCCTGTGTGAACACATCCTTGGGCAGGTGGTTTTAATGCTATGGCTGATCAAGACAGGTTATTGGCAGGTCAAGTCAGAAACACAGAGATGCAGGTAAACTATGTGATCGTGCAGAGCTTGTTACATATCTATTCACCACTAGAGGGAGCTCTATCCATATTGAATAAATTGTACAAAGAAAGTAATTACTTTACTAAATCAGTGAATTTAGTATATTGCAGGAGAGGAGGTAACAATATTGATTCGCATTTGGGCACAACATCGGGTGGAAATACATTTGGTCAATTACATATATCCTGCGGCTTGTTTGCCCAAAGATTCTAATGAATCAGGAATTGTTGTTAACTAGAAAATACAATATTTGTCTGCATTTATATGACGAGGTCTAATTTTACTTAAGGGGAAAACAAGTCCTTAGGCCTCCATAGTGACTAATCTCTCATTCATTTACCATATGCTGCTTAACAAAAGGGCCGGCTACAAAAGCTATCCAGTACCTGGAGATTCCAGAAGTAGCTACAGTATATTCGGCCCACCAGTCATCCCTCCACGTATATAAGACGTACCCTCAACTTAAGGCATGCGAATCACAGATACCATTGTCAGAGGCCAAAACAAGTGCAGACCCCAGACATATGGGCACATGGGCATTGTAAAGTGGAGTATTCTGCTCATGATGCCCCCTATGGCCCAGAATAGTGAGATGCTCGGTACAGTGACCCTATTTAAGTAGAATTGAGCCCTCGAGTCATTCATCTGAACGGCAGCCATATAATGGAAAGGAGAAACATAACTGAGTACATGCTCAGATCTCAGCCACAATACCTGAAGAATTAAACATAGTAGATCGTGGAAGTTTAATGAAATAAAAAAAATAAAAAAATCCTTGTTTTAACTTATTTTGTGAACAAATTAGACATTACATTCCTGGCAAATAATCAGCTTTTTACTGGGGATGGTGGGAGCGGGGGCAGTCAGCTGCATTCTCTGGTGAGACAAACCTTTCAATAAATCTGGACCCCAGACTAGGCCCTCTAACAAATCCAGACCCCAGACCTGACCCTCTAACAAATCCAGACCCCAGACCTGACCCTCTAACAAATCCAGACCCCAGACCTGACCCTCTAACAAATCCAGACTCCAGACTAGGCCCTCTAACAAATCCAGACCCCAGACTAGGCCCTCTAACAAATCCAGACCCCAGACCAGGACCTTTAACAAATCCAGACCCTGGACTATGCCCTCTAACAAATCCAGACCCCAGACTAGGCCCTCTAACAAATCCAGACCCCAGACTAGGCCCTCTAACAAATCCAGACCCCGGACTAGGCCCTCTAACAAATCCAGACCCTGGACTATGCCCTCTAACAAATCCAGACCCCAGACTAGGCCCTCTAACAAATCCAGACCCCAGACCAGGCCCTCTAACAAATCCAGACCCCAGACCTGACCCTCTAACAAATCCAGACTCCAGACTAGGCCCTCTAACAAATCCAGACCCCAGACTATGCCCTCTAAGAAATCCAGACCCCAGACTAGGCCCTCTAACAAATCCAGACCCCAGACCTGACCCTCTAACAAATCCAGACCCCATACTAGGCCCCCAATGAATAAAGACCCCAGTGCAGATTCGAGACCACACTTTCTAAACAAATATAGACCCAAGAGCGAATCTAAACAACACAGACCCCAGACCAGACTCTCTAAATATAGATCCCAGACCAGACTAAATATAGACCCCAGACCAGTTACCACACAGCCTGCTCCACCAATAGGAAACTAGTCCCAGGCTTCCCTTAGTTTGGTGAGCAGAGCCCTAAAGTCAGTCCAGTTTCTGGTTTAGTTAGATTCATTCCTGAGCACAAGACCAAGTACATGAGTGAGTCCTTTCCAGGGCCTGGCCCTGTGGCTAGGTGCCTGAGTAAGTAAAGAAGGATCACCTGCAGGTGACGGGACCTTCTGTCCATGCTGTTGGGGATTGTCGCTCAAGTATCTCAAGTCTTTCTAGCCTTCCAGCTTCCACAAGGACTAAGGTAACAGTGGTTGGAGAAGTTACTGTACGCCTGTGTACCCCGCTGACTACTGCTTGGTCTCCTTGGGTAATCTTGAGGGATTAGTTTTGCCCAGTGGTGCAACCACAGGGGCCATATTACTGCATCTGGCACTTTATCTCTCCGGCATTAGACAGAACTTCAAGTTTTAGAAGTAAACTGTTTTAGAACTCTGGACTCTGTGCCTTATTCAACTGCACCATCACACACAGGAAACACCAGGGACTATTTTTTACAGGCCTGTGTTGGGACCTAGGGAGGGCTTATACCACACCAAGTCCCATGGCTAGTGCTGCATCGGTACTGTACCATCAGCCCTTGCAAGTTACATATACCACCCCTGGGTCACCACAAGAACAGACTCTCTAAATAACACAAACCCCAGACCTTTAAATTCAGATCCAAGACCAGACCCACTAAACAACACAGATCCCAGACCAGACTCTCTCAATGTAGACCACAGACCAAACTCCCTTAAAGAATTACAGACCCCAGACCAAACTTCCTTAGACAATTACAGACCAGACTCCCTCAAACAAATATATAGACTGTGTGTATGTGTGTGTATGTATGTATGTATGTATGTATGTGTGTGTATGTATATATATATATATATGTGTGTGTGCGTGTGTGTATGTGTGTTTGTATGTATGTATGTATGTATGTGTGTGTATGTATATATGTATGTATGTGTATGCGTATGTGTGTTTGTATGTATGTATATATGTATGTGTATGTGTGTGCATGTATATGTATGTATGTATGTATGTATATATGTATGTGTATGTGTGTGCATGTATATATGTATGTATGTATGTATATATGTATGTGTATGTGTGTGCATATATATATGTATGTGTATGTATGTATGTATGTGTGTGTATGTATGTGTGTGCGTATGTATGTGTGTGTGTATGTATATGTGTGTGTACACTGTGAACTCTTTGCAAGAAAAGTGAAAGCAATCGGAGATCATACTGCCCATGAATAATGAAGAATCCCTCGGCCTGTAAATGTGTGTGCACTCATAATCCAGCACATATTGGTGAGTAACCACAATGCATAAACACCCCCCATCTGCTACACTGGTGCCGTTTGCCAACATTACTATAAAATTGTTTTTCCTAACAAGCACCCGGCTTTTCTCATCACGTCAGTCATAGGAACCCATCAGCCAGCAGAGTTATTACACGGCGGACACATATAGAGCCATTTTCCATCTTTGTGCATGTGTTTTCTTTGGGAAAGTGAGGGGTCTCAGCTGGTGCGGACTTCCCTTCTGTGTCATAGGAGCCGGTGATGGAGTTTGCGGTGAGTCCTGTTGAGTGCATTATATGTGACAGATGCACAGAGCCCGTGATGATGAAGTGCAAGAAAAACACTGAAAGTTGTTAGAAAAAAAAAAAAAAAACAAGTTTTTTTACTTTATTTTTTATTTTCTTGCATGTTTTGGCTTCTTTCCTTAATGTTTTTCCTGCATAGATTTCTGTATAGGAAAAAAAAGGAACAAAAAAGGGGTACTTTGCTTTTTTTTCAAATCAAGTGGTGTCAGAAAGTGCCATAGATTTGTAATTAAAAAATCTCCAGTACTTATCAGCTGCTGTATGCCCTGCAGGAAGTGGTGTATGCTTTCCAGTCTGACACATTGCTCTTTGCTGCCACCTCTGTCCATGTCAGGAATGTAAAGAGCAGTAGTAAATCCTGAGAGAAAAATCTCTCCTGCTCTGGACAGTTCCTGACATGGACAGAGGTGGCAGCAGAGAGCAATGTGTCAAACAAGAAAGAATACATCACTTCCTGCAGGACATACAGCAGCTGATAAGTACTGGAAGACCTGAGATTTTATTTTTTTTTAAATGACAAATCTCTGTCACTTTCTGGCACCAGTTGATTTGAAAGACTTTTTTTTGCTGGAGTACGCCTTTAAGCTTTTATTTATTGCTTATATCTTGCTGATAGAGATTGAAATGTATGGCCAGTATCAGGATAACAAGCCCTATCCAGCCATGGGCTTACCTACACCCGTTTTTCTGCTGATAGGTCTGCTTTAAAAGAACGAAGAGGCTTCTTCAGGGGTAAATCGGTGTCATTCCTGGTGGTGACCTGGAGTTATAGCAGGTGGTTTCCATACATTAACGTCATACATATGTAGTATACCAGAGCATGGTTCCTGTGGCTGGGCTGAGGATGGCACCTGTCAACAAGTGTGGCCCTTGTTTCACACGTAGTAATAGTGCGGCCGTATGTACGGATGTAATAGTGCGCCCGTATATTTGAGGGTTCGTGTGTATGCTGGGAAGTATAGGATATACGGCTGCACAGTGCACACTATGTATGAATCTACGGCCCTATCGTAAACGGACCCGTAAAAAATGAACAAGACCATTATTTGCGGCTGAATATGCGGCCGAGGATTGACAGGCGGTCCGTACAAAGTACTTCAAAAATAGCCGGGAATGATGCCGAATGCCGATGCCTCTAATAGTTACTATATTAAATTAATCAAAGACATTTTATTTGTAATCAAGACACTTTCGTTGATCAATAATTTATTTCTAACGAATCCATCATTTTGCAATTAAATATACTGTTAAAAAAAATAGATATATAAATAAATGTATATTTATCTATATATTTATTTTTTGACATTATATTTAATTGCACAATGATGGATTCGTTAGAATTAAATTATTGACAAACGAAACTGAATTTATTTCCAAGAAAATGTGTTTTATTCATTAAATATTAATTAGTACAGGAAGCACTATAAGCCGGTAATTCATATTCCCGGTAATAGAGCTTTCTGTACTAATCATCACTTTACTTTAATGAAAACATCAAATGTTTCTTCTAATTATGTTATGACAATAACATTATTAGAAGAAACATTTAGAATTATATGTGCGCTCAGCTGATTGGCTGATCGGCTGAGCGCACATATAATGAGCCGGTCCGCAGTACAGTCACTTCATTGTGCTGCGGACCAGCGAAGAGGACACATCGGGGTGAGTATAGGGCTCTCCCCACCCCCTCCCCGGCACTGCACCCCTCCCAGCAAGGAAGGGGGGGTCAGTTAACCCCTTCCTTGCTGGGATGGGTGCAGTCTGACATCAGTCTGGCCCCCCGGGGGTTAAGGGGGATGCAGTACATCCTCCCTTAACCCCTTGGGGGTCAGACTGTAAGCAGCGATCTGTAAAGATGCTGCATACTGTAAGGAGCACAACACCGCTCACAATGATGGGTGTTGTGCTCCTGTTTGTGTGTTTTGTGTGTTTCTCCCTTTTTGTTTTTCAGATATCGGTATCCTGGGGATTACGTCGGATTCCATGGACTACGTCGATGACCAGCGGTTGTTCTTTGAATTTTTTTTTAATAAAATGGTCAATGAGGGTTGTGGGGGTGTTTTTATTTGAATAAAAAAATTTGTAAACTTGTGTCTTGTCTTTATTTCTTTACTTTATAGACTTAGTAGTGGAAGCCGTCTAATAGACGGAATCCATTACTAAGTTGGGGCCTAGTGTTAGCCGGTATAAAATGGCTAACACTAACCCCCCATTATTACCCCAGTACCCAATGCCACCAGGGGTACTGGGAAGAGCCGGGTGCCAGTGGTCCCGGAGCGTCAATATTGGCGCTCCTGGACCGGGCGGCAGCAGGCTGGTAAGATTTAGGCTGGGGAGGGCCTAAACCAATGGCTCTTCCCACCCTGGTGTTACCAGGCTGCTGTCGTTTGGTTTTTAACCCGGCTGGTTATAAAAATAGGGGGGACCCTATGCGGTTTTTTTTAATTATTTATTTATTTAAAAAAAAAACGCATAGGGTCCCCCCTATTTTTATAACCAGCCGGGTTAAAAACCAAACGACAGCAGCCTGGTAACACCAGGGTGGGAAGAGCCATTGGTTTAGGCCCTCCCCAGCCTAAATCTTACCAGCCTGCTGCCGCCCGGTCCAGGAGCGCCAATATTGACGCTCCGGGACCACTGGCACCCGGCTCTTCCCAGTACCCCTGGTGGCATTGGGTACTGGGGTAATAATGGGGGGTTAGTGTTAGCCATTTTATACCGGCTAACACTAGGCCCCAACTTAGTAATGGATTCCGTCTATTAGACGGCTTCCACTACTAAGTCTATAAAGTAAAGAAATAAAGACAAGACACAAGTTTACAAATTTTTTTATTCAAATAAAAACACCCCCACACCCCTCATTGACCATTTTATTAAAACAAATTCAAAGAACAACCGCTGGTCATCGACGTAGTCCATGGAATCCGACGTAATCCCCAGGATACCGATATCTGAAAAACAAAAAGGGAGAAACACACAAAACACACAAACAGGAGCACAACACCCATCATTGTGAGCGGTGTTGTGCTCCTTACAGTATGCAGCATCTTTACAGATCGCTGCTTACAGTCTGGCCCCCAAGGGGTTAAGGGAGGATGTACTGCATCCCCCTTAACCCCCGGGGGGCCAGACTGATGTCAGACTGCACCCATCCCAGCAAGGAAGGGGTTAAGTGACCCCCCTTCCTTGCTGGGAGGGGTGCAGTGCCGGGGAGGGGGTGGGGAGAGCTTTATACTCACCCCGATGTGTCCTCTTCGCTGGTCCGCAGCACAATGAAGTGACTGTACTGCGGACCGGCTCTTTATATGTGCGCTCAGCCGAACAGCCAATCAGCTGAGCGCACATATAATTCTAAATGTTTCTTCTAATAATGTTATTGTCATAACATAATTAGAAGAAACATTTGATGTTTTCATTAAAGTAAAGTGATGATTAGTACAGAATGCTCTATTGCCGGCATATGAATTAACGGCTTATGGAGCTTCCTGTACTAATTAATATTTAATGAATAAAACACATTTTCGTTTAAATAAATACAGTTTCTTTGTTCAATAATTTAATTCTAACGAATCCATCATTGTGCAATTAAATATACTGTCAAAAAATAAATATATATATAAATATACATTTATTTATATATATATTTATTTTAACAGTATATTTAATTGCAAAATGATGGAATCGTTTACATTTAATTATTGAACAATAAAAGGGACTTTATTAGACAGAAAATGTGTTTTATTAATTCAATATATTAACCATGAGAGACATCGGCTATAGTGCAGAGGATCGCAAACCCCGGTAATAGCGAGTCATGTAAACTGTGTTCCCTGCTTTCCCAGATGCATCCAGAGGTGTTTCCATCACTTTCTTAACATTTTATTTGTTATTTTTAGTTGAACCAGATTTCCAAGTAAATGACCGTATGTTTTGAGCCGCATGTCTATTTTTTCCCACGGCCGTAGTTTCACCCGCACATTTACAGCCGCATAAAAAATACAGCCGCACAGTTACAGCGTGTGAAACCAGCCTTATTATATATTTTAGGAGTTAACATGTTTTATGTGCAACTGTTCTGTGTATTTCTCTGTACCAGTAACTGGCAGGCAGAGAATGGGTTACATGTTTCACACTGCACACCACACAACAGCGACACCTACTGTCCCTAGTGGGAACTGCTCTAGGTAGTGTAGAGATAGTGTATTAATCCCATAGGAAGTTGCTAGAAGGGGGAGGAGCAGTCTCCTCACAAGACCTAGCTGTGACAGGAAGTAGAGTTCAGTCCAGTGCAGTTCAGTCAGTGTGCAGACTGGCAAGTCAGAGCTCAGTGCTCAGTGTGTACAGCCACTATACAGTGCAGCTAGTGGTTGTTCTGCAAGCAGGCCAGTCAAGCCTGCTTGTTACTAAAGAAGGGGAAGGAGATAAAGGAGGAAAGACTGAACCAGAGGAGAGTTCTTCAGAAGTATTTACAAAGATACAAGGTATTTCTCTAGTGGGAATCCTAAGGGCAAACCCCTAAGCATAAGGACTTGAGCATACTGGGTAGCAGAGATAACTGAGGCCTCTGTACCCATCTTTCTGAAATTCGGGGGGTAAGATTGACTAGGACCCCTGGATACCTCTGGGCCCTGAAAATTGTGGCCTAAGGCCCGGCCCAGTAACGGAAGCGGGAAGCTCCCTAGCCGACTGAGAGGGATTACAGACTCAAGCACCATTGGGAAGAGATCCACAGGGTCACAGCGCCCATCAACATTCTATACACCACCAGGCTCTCCATCAGTACAGTAACCCAGTCAAAGCCGCCAGTATTCACCACTATATGCTAAAGGACTGTATAACATCTGCAAGACTAACAGTAAAGGAGTTGTTGTTACACTGCCTCCCTCCTTGTCTCCCTGTTGTCTGGTCCACCTGCACCACACCACCATCAAGGGCCATATTACCAGGCAGCAGTATTTTGGGGTTGGCCCCGGGGGAACTACAGGTCCACACCACCGACCACCTTACACACAGGTGCAGCCCCCCTACAGAAACCGCTGCAGCAGCCACAGAAGAGAGAGTGATACCCGGGAAGCGCCAGAGAGTCCCCCTGTACCTGCAGAAGCCCTCGTGCCCACCTGTGACCGTGACAAGTTCCAGCCATCCTGCAGGTATAGCACACTCTCCCCCTGCAGCCCTCAGTGCATCCCCTCACAGAGGAGCTCAGCGCCACACTACCAGGAGAGACTACCATCACCATCATCCTCTCCTCACTCCCCTCACTCTCTTCTCACGCAACCCCGGCTCGCTGCACATATAAACTAGGTCAAGTGTTTCAAGTTGTCTTCTCAATCCAAATCATTTGGCTGCTAGAATAATCACAGAGCAGATTGGTTTAATCAGAAATACATATTCAAGCTCCAATACTACATCTGCTTCGGAGTATGTTTCCCAATTTCCAAATTTTTCTAATTTCCGAGTTTAATTAACAGCTCATTGAGAGTCCTGCAAAACAGCAATGTCTATGGGATGAAGATCTGGAGATCGTAAAGGTCAGGGAAGCAAGAAGCACTCACCATCATGTTCCTGGAGCCAATCCATAACATATGACCCTTGTGGATGGTGCATTGGTCTTCTGACAGTCTCCTTCTGCCATAGGGAAAACATCTGCCATGAAGATATAAACCTGATCGGCCACGAGGTTTAGATAGGCCCAACTGTCCAAATGTCCATCCACGGGTATCAGAAGACCAAGAGTCTGTTAATTTAAGCAACAATCCCCACATCAATATGCCTCCTTCATCATCCTGAACTGAGGGGCTTATTAGTTCGTTCTGCTTGTGCCAAGTCCTGAACTTCCCAACAGTATAATGCTACAGAGATCTGGATCCACATGATCAGGCCATGTTACTCCACAGAGATCTGAATCCATCTGACCAGGCTATGTTTCTCCACAGAGATCTGGATCGCTCTGATTAGGTGATATTTCTCCATAGACATCTGGATCCATTTGACCAAGCCATGTTTCTCCACAGAGATCTTGATCCATAAAACCAAGCAGTGTTTCTTCACAAAGATTTGGATTCATCAAACCAGGTCATGTTTCTCCACAGAGATCTGGATCCATCTGACTAGGTGATATTTCTCCACAGAGATCTGGATCCATCTGGTCAGGCCATGCCTCTACGCATAGATCTGGATTCATCTGACAGCCCATGTTTCTCCACAGAGATCTGGATCCATCTGACTAGGAGATGTTTCTCCACAGAGATCTGGACCCATCTAACCGTCCATGTATCTCTACAGAGATCTGGATCCATCTGACCAGCTAAGTTTCTCCAAAGAGATCTGGATCCATCTCACCAGACATGTTTCCCCATAGAAATCTGGGCCATCTGACCAGGCCATGTTTCTCCACAGAGATCTGGATCGCTCTGATTAGGTGATATTTCTCCACAGACATCTGGATCCATTTGACCAAGCCATGTTTCTCCACTGAGATCTAGATCCAGAAAACCAGGCCATGTTTCTCCACAAAGATTTGGATCCATCAAACCAGGTCATGTTTCTCCACAGAGATCTGGATCCATCTGACTAGGTGATATTTCTCCACAGAGATCTGGATCCATATGGTCAGGCCATGCACCTACACATAGATCTGGATTCACCTGACAGCCCATGTTTCTCCACAGAGATCTGGATCCATCTGACTAGGAGATGTTTCTCCACAGAGATCAATCTGGATCCATCTAACCGGCCATGTATCTCTTCAGAGATCTGGATCCATCTGACCGGCAAAGTTTCTCCAAAGAGATCTGGATCCATCTAACAAGGCCGTGTTTCTCCACAGAGATCTGGATCCATGTGACCGTGCCATGTTTCTCCACAGAGATTTATATCCATTGATCAGGCCATGTTTCTCAATAGAGATTTTGACCATCTGACCAGGCTATATTTCTCCACAGAGATCTCGACCATCTGACCAGGCCATGTTCCTTCATTGCTCAATACTTTTTTTTGTGTTTTTTGCGGCACACATGCACCAATGTTATGGGGGACTGAATGTTGTTTAGGTATTGAAAGTCATTTCCTCTGGTGGAATGTTGGGGTGACCTTGCAGATGCACCAGAATCCAGAATATTGGGATATGGAAGAATGAAACCTGAAAGAAATGCAGTGCAACAGGTAGGGAATCATCCACGTACTGTATGTGAGGGAAGAGTTCTAGAACACTTTTCCATCCCAACAAATATAAAACTGCAACTGTGGTGGAGAGTTGGTTCTTGCAAAGTCAGTAGGTGTTCTGAGCTAGATACTGAAATTTTAAGGTCCCTGAGGTGACAGGAACACTAGTTGGCTCCTAGTGATAGAAGTGGCCAGGACTGGAGGTCCCCCAAAGTTTTGAATTACAAATAGGTCCTAGTTAGACCAGTGGAAGTATGGTGCTGGTGTGATGCTGGGCTTCCTCTCCAAGGCTTTACTCACACAGCACTACCCAAACTTAAAGGGATATTCTGGAAAAACTGCACTGAGGATGTCAGAAAAAAAGTGTCCTTTGTTCCCTGAAGGGAATAAGTGATCCTTCCTCTTATTATACTTACACTTCATACTGCCTGTAAATCTGTACTTGACCTTTGAACCGAGTATTTACAGCAAATATTACCAGTATGTACTGGAGCGGCCAGCTATTACCATCTTATAATGAGCTTCAGCCAACTGGAAAACTTTATAACTTTATAAGTTTATAACTGTGGACAAGCAACAAAGAGTTGAAGATTCCAGATTTATACAGTAAAAGAGTTGACTTAAACATTGAAAATAAGATTATTTTTTGGGGAGGGGGGGGGGGGTAAGGGTTAACGTCATCAGAACACCCCTCCGTGTCCTAATAGGATATATAAATGTCATAATATGAGTGGAGGGGGGGGCATTAATATTAGATGGCCACTTTTTTTTTTGAATGGGTGTCATGTCATGCCAATATTCATTGTGGTTATGGAACAAGGTCATGTGACCACAGTACATGCCAACACAAGGGATGACACATGACCTGTGGCAGCATAGTTTACATGAGACATCAAAACTTACCAAGGAGGAGTCTATAAATACATTCTTAAATTCCCCAAATTTCCAGCTTTTTCAGCCAAAAATGTACCTGAAAAACCTGGCAGTGCTGGGCCGGGCTGCTCTCTATGTCTGTCGTTTATTCCAAATTCATTACCAGAAAGTTCTCAATGTCTGCTATGCATTAAGGCCCTATTACACGGAACAATTATCGACCGTATTCGGCTGATATCGGCCATTACGGACGATAATTGTTCCTTGTAATAGAAGGCAATGATCAGCCGACATAAACCATGTCGGCTGATCGTTGCAGTCCTTTGTCTTTCAACATGTTGAAAGACAAACGACTGTGATAGCAAAAATCTGCTGCCGTCACTCTATGGAATAGGAGCATCGGCAGCAGACTGCCGCTATCCTCTATGGGCTACCCAGACGATCTAGCAATCACCCGGGCAGCCCCCCGCAGCTCCCCACAGCCCCCCCCTGCACTTACCAGCTCGCTGCCGCCGCGTGTAATAGCGGCTCCAGCGAGCAGGGAACGAAGGAGCAAACGAGCGCTGACAATGCTCGTTTGCTCCTCTAGTCGCCCTGTGTAATACTTACTTATCGGCAGGGAGGAAGTAAATGGCTACAGTAATTCATGTTTACTCCTACTCTGTCCAATATTGATTTTAATGGAGTGTTAATAAAGTAATAAAGTAAATCTGTATCCACTGGACACATTCGGCATCCTTTCTCAATGCATGTCTGGTCTCAGGGTCCATTTTTCTCCTGGGTTAAAAACAACAACAACTTTTATTCCAGCGGTGCAGGGTCAAAGAGGCGGGGCCTAGAGCATTTTAAGGAAGAATAAGAAGAGAGAGGCGCTGCAGGCTTTGGGCATCAATGCTCCAGGCCAGACCTCTTTCTCCAAAATAAAATATGTTCTTTCCCCAAATTCCGGCACCAGGAGACAAATGGACCCCAGGACCAGGCATGCATTGAGAAGGGGTGGAGTCTGGTGGACACAGATTTGCTTTAATGAACTTAATAGGACAGTATACTGTAAAGCTGGGAGGAGGGGAGGGGGAAGTGGGTCACAAAGCTCCAGATTACAACGCTATAAAAACCATAATGTGACTGGCTGTTGTGTGCCACACCTCTACGTTAAAGTTTATACACCAGGTCTAATATAGCGCTGAGTATTATTATATAGAGGTATATTGCAGACGTCCCATAGTGATTCCTTAATTTCATAAATTTTACTCTGTCACATATTAAAATACTGAGAGAAGCTGAAAAAACTGCAAATGCTCCTTCAGTCTAAGCCGTGTCATTCAACATTAACCTTTCTGCAAAGTGGAATTTCTTCATCTGCCGTCTCCCTATTAATGAAAATGTTTAGTCGAGATGAGAATTTTTCAGCCAGCTGTAATAAGACGTCTATTTAACAACCTGATGAGATACTAATAAGGCTCAGACAGAGATTATACCTAGAATATAAGTTTATTATGTAGACTCTATATTGCTGAGGGGGCTTACAGCATGTCTCTGCTCGCTGTACTCTCCAGGTCCGACAACACTGTGTTCCTATTGTGGTGTCCCACCACAGGGTTCTATCTATGGCACCTTAGTAAGTAACTCCCTCAGGTTCACACAAGTGGGAAATGTAGTATTGTTTTTTCCCCACTAGGTGTCACCACTGTCTCTATTTAACTTGCACAGCTAAAGGAGTGGAAGGGGTAAATTGTTTTGTACCACATGCATGTGTTGACCAGTCTCAGGTGCTAGTTCTCCTCTGTCCTATCCTGTCTTCAATCTCTCTCACACACACTCAGCCCCACCACTCAGGCTAACACAGCCCCTGTAGGAGGAGTTAGTTCTTGGTAGGAGGAAGTAGTCAGTCTAGATACAGTTCTCAGTGTGAGAGGAAGGAAAAAAAATAGTCTCTGCAGAGGTTAAGCCAGGGCCTGACTTTGGCCAGGAACCCTGACAGGGAGAAAAGACTGCAACTACAGACTTTCTTTTCTATGCAAGTAACTAAGATAACTATGCAGTGCTAATCTCTACTTGCCCACGCCAGGAACCTCTCTAAAACGTGCAGGGCAGTTACCTGAAGCAAGGAGAACTGACCCCAGTAGGAAAAAGCTACCGTGAAAAGGTCTACGTATCCTACTGGGCATCACAGGATGACTGGGAAACCTAAGAAGTCTGCTATACCCAAATAGCTGACGAATGGGGCTCATATTACCCACTTAGGACAGGTATCCCGCAGTATTTTCTTATCTCTACTATTTCTACACCTGCTCCAGCAGAGCACACTCAGTACATTGGGCAGGGCTCCTTTGGCAACTCCTCTCCTCTCTCTCTCTCTCTCTCTACTAGAAAGCACCTACTACTACATGCACTGGTCTTACTTCCACTGTCAGCACCTGCGTACTCTGTAAAAATTTGCACTGTTTTCATCACGTGTATGGTTTACTCTGAGTTACTCTTCAGTAAAGTACTTAATTTTACTAAAGCGCAAGGGACTCTGGTCTACTCCCTAATCCCCTGCACCTACACATCTCAGAACACTTCGGCTATCCTCTCTTTCTGTGTGTGGCGGTACCAACAGCCCGGGGTGGGTCTAACACCACTCCAGGCCACCGTGACAGGTGCCCCTAAGCTCCCCCGAGGCGCCAAACCATCTAATCAGCAACTATACCTGCCATCTGTCACTCTATGTCATCCTGCCACAAACACATATGACTTCAAATAAGATTTAGAATTTTTTTTTTTCTTTAGGAATACTTGCTATTGTTCTTCCATGAATGTGCAGTTCATTCTCACTTTATTTCTTTTTCACAGACCTCCAATGATAAGTTAGTTAACTATTAGGAAATCTCCCAGTAGGGAACCGTCTATGGCTGAATGGTGATTCAGTGTGTTCACCGATGACGTCTCCTAAGCAGCTTCTGTCCTTGTTACACGTTCACCTGTATTGAGCAATGACACTTTCATTCATTGTCAGCGGCTAAAAATAGTGATCAGAGGAAATGGAGCTGACCAGCCTTCTGAGACGTCAGTCCGCTACATGCCTCCTCACACGTGTGCTAACACCAGCCACCGACTACAACATAGACAGGAACAGAAAAGCAGGGAGAGACCCTCGTAGAACAAAGCAACTAAGACACCTAAATAACATGTAAACTTAAAAGAGACAAGTATTGAGCTGTCATAGTGGAATCCTCCTGATAACCAGCAGATTATTTTCATCAGAGGTACTGTGTTTGGGGGTAAAAATTCTATCTTTTGACCAACATTTCAGTCCATTATGGAAAACTCTACGGCCTTATTAACACATCCTGTAAAGCTGTCCGTAATTGCGGAACCGTAAACACGGTTAAACTTGGAGCACATTGATTTATATTGGGCTACTCACACAGTCCGTGTTAATTTTGATCAGTAATCCATTCCGTACTTCCGAATTACTAATAGAGGTTTATGGGATCCGTACTTTTCACCGATCTATGCATACAAGTACCATTCCCATTTTACGTAAACGGATGTAATTACAGATGATTTTCCACGGATCATGGAGAAAAAATAGCACAGGTTTTGCGGACCCGAAATATCACCGAACATGTGAATGAGACCTAAGGAAAAAAAAGTCAGGAGATTTCCCGGACAGGACCAAGAGCAAATTGTAGGGTCTGTATAGAGGAGTAGGGTTCGGAATCTGTATAAAGGTGGAGTCTGGTCTGGGGTCTTCTTATTTCTCTCTATTTCATTGTTTTCCTGTACTTTGATCCACAGATATGCAAGTTACTCTGTTTGGTGCACTGGGGGACGTTCCTTGCCCGCCACTTCATATTTCCAATCCTATTATGCATATTCATGTCTATCTCCTATGCATAAGCAGAAGGACCAGGGGCGCCGCAATCATGAGGCGACCTGAATCGTCTGCCTCAGGCGGCGCCACTAGCTGTCACCATGGGGGCGGCATTCAGTGGCAGATTATAATATGAGCGGTTCGGCGGCCGCCCACATTATAATCCGCCACTGACTGTACCATGTACTGGAGCCCCCCCGCCCCCGGGCAGTATCTGTAATGAGATGCTGTGAGCGGGGGGGACTGTATTCATAAGCGCCGCGCTGTACTAAATCAGCCGCGCCGTGCTGATACTACAGTGCGGCGCTTATGAATACAGTCCCCCCCGCTCCCAGCATCTCATTACAGATACTGCCCGGGGGCAGGGGGGCTCCAGTACATGCATTCCACGTCCGTGATCCGTCAGGATCACGGAACGTGGGAATGCAGCCTTAGTCCCCCGGGTGATGCGCGGCTGCCGGAGGTGTCCCATCCTGTCCCCGGCAGCGCGCGCATCAGAGAGCTCCCCGTGCGCCGGAAGTCACAGCCGCAGGCGCATGGGGAGATCTGTGATGCGCGCGCTGCCGGGGACAGGACGGGACACCCCGGGCAGCCGCACATCAGCCGGGACCAGACCAGAGAGGCTCGACGGGGGAACGGAGGGCAGGTGAGTTGTGTGCTGTTTTTTGTTTTATCTGCTGTGCAGGGGGGGGGGGGGGGGGGAGAGGGGGACCATCTATAAGGGAGGGGGGAAAGAGGGGGACGATCTATAAGGGAGGGGGGAAAGAGGGGGACGATCTATAAGGGGAAACCATCTATAAGGGAGGGGGAGAGGGAAGAGGGGGACTATCTATAGGGGGGAGAAGGGGACCATCTATAAGGGAGGGGGGAAAGAGGGGGACCATCTATAAGGGGGGGGACGATCTATAAGGGAGGGGGAGAGGGAAGAGGGGGACTATCTATAGGGGGGGGAAGGGGACCATCTATAAGGGAGGGGGGAAAGAGGGGGACCATCTATAAGGGAGGGGGACGATCTATAAGGGGGGGGACCATCTATAAGGGAGAGGGAAGAGGGGGACCATCTATAGGGGGGGGAAGGGGACTATCTATAAGGGAGGGGGGAAAGAGGGGGACCATCTATAAGGAGGGGGCCATCTATAAGGGAGGGGGGAAAGAGGGGGACCATCTATAAGGGGGGGCCATCTATAAGGGGGGGGGCCATCTATAAGGGAGGGGGAGAGGGAAGAGGGGGACTATCTATAGGGGGGGAAGGGGACCATCTATAAGGGAGGGGGGAAAGAGGGGGACCATCTATAAGGGAGGGGGACGATCTATAAGGGGGGGGGACCATCTATAAGGGAGGGGGAGAGGGAAGAGGGGGACCATCTATAGGGGGGGGAAGGGGACCATCTATAAGGGAGGGGGGAAAGAGGGGGACCATCTATAAGGGAGGGGGGAAAGAGGGGGACCATCTATAAGGGGGGGCCATCTATAAGGGAGGGGGGAAAGAGGGGGACCATCTATAAGGGGGGGACCATCTATAAGGGAGGGGGACCGTCTATAAGGGGGGGGAAGAGGGGGACCATGTATAAGGGGGGGAGGGTGACCATCTATAAGGGAGGGGGAGAGGGAAGAGGGGGACCATCTATAAGGGAGGGGGGGAGAGGGGGACCATGTATAAGGGGGGGAGGGGGACCATCTATAAGGGGGGGAAGAGGGGGACCATCTATAAGGGGGGAAGAGGGGGACCATCTCCTAAAAGATCAGCACCCTCCTCTCCTGACATCCTCTGTGCTGCTGGGACTTCTCCTATAGGATTAGCACCCTCCTCTCCTGACATCCTCTGTGCTGCTGTGACCTTTCCTATAGAATTAGCACCCTCATCTCCTGACATCCTCTGTGCTGCTGGGACCTCTCCTATAGGATTAGCCCCCTCCTCTCCTGACATCCTCTGTGCTGCTGGGACCTCTCCTATAAAGTCAGCCCCCTCCTCTCCTGACATCCTCTGTGCAGCAAGGGACCAAACATTATGTTTATTGGGGACAGCAGTGGGGGGGGGGCAGTAGTGGATTATAATGTGGGCGGATTGACGGGGGGGGGGGGGGGGGCGTCATTCTATAGTTCGCCTCGGGCAGCAGAGAGGCTAGAATCACCCCTGAGAAGGACACATAGAAGGGGATGTTGGAGGCGGTAAGAGGTCGGTGGGACAGTGCACTGAGGGCCTGAGGAAGGCCCCCCGTTCTTATGCACCTGGGCAAAGTAACTTTGTTCTCAAAAAAAGGGGATGAAGGAAAGTGTATTGTTTTTCCCCACTTGGTGTCGCTGCTTTAATTCTTATGCTGAAGGTCTCATGGGTTTCCCTCTTCTTTCACTGTATCACCTCTCTTCTCTCTTCCACACACACAGCCCCGCCAATCACACGCTAGCTAGGCAAACCCCTATAAAAAGGAGCTAGTTCCTGGTGGGAGGGTTTTTGTCTTAGTCTTTTGTCAGTAGAGGTGGGGACCAAGACACTCAAGCAAGCTAAGTTTTTCCTGATTTTAACTACTGCTAGCATGCAGTGCTAGAAACCTAAGGAGGGAGTAACAACCTATGAGAAGAACCTTGTCCACACTAGGAATACCTTCAACAACACACAGGGCAGTGTACCTGACGTTAGGTACTGGTTAGGACAAAGCAACATGCAAGCCTACGTATCCTACTGTAACGCACGGCTGTTCTGGGAAGTCTTAGAAAGGGACCTGGGACCTCGTACTACCCTAGCAGGACAGGTTACCCGACACTATAGGGCAAAATGTGGTCAGTTCCAAAGTATCTATACGCGGACAGATGCAAAGTATTCATACGTACAGATACATTTCATGACTGTGGCTACATTTGATTTTCCTTTAAAAGAAAAAAAATCTCATATTGATGCATGTAATACTTATATCAATTCCACTGTAACAAGCGGCTGCAGTCAGACATTCTCCGACATGTAAAGATATTCATTCAGTACAATTGTTATGGCCTCGGGGACCATGGAGGGATGTGTAAATGATGTATAATTTAGTGACAAGCAGGGTGAATAGATAATATTTCTATGATGGGAAAAATAGGTGAATACATTAAGTAACAGAAAGGATCCTCATAGAAAACCTGCGGGAGGAGACAAATGTTTCTGTTCTCAGCTATACATTACAGGCAATGAGATGCGGAGCCGCGGTAACGTAATTTCTAAATATTCCGTTCTTTATTAGATTTTTGTTATGTACTGTAATCATCTCTCCTCGTCTTCTGCCGACACAAGAAAACTGATCCCTTTGGCCCCAAGAACACAATGGAAGATTATTGCTGATGACTCTCTTCATTTCACCTTTAAATATATAATTCCCTTAGATGTATTCATATAACCTAATGTATTCTTACACTTAATGGGCCAAGAGGCGCATCGCCCTAATGTGATTGAAGGGTAAGAACAGTTCTAGAATGTATAATCTCAAGAAGTGTGGAGCAAAGTTGACGAACTGTTTGGGTTCAGGTATCCAGGCAGTCCTAGGAGACTTAACCCCTTAAGGACCGGGCCTGAAATGGCCTTAAGGACCGGAGCAAATTTTATGAATATGACCAGTGTCACTTTAGTCATTAATAACTTCGGGATGCTTTTACCTATCTGGCTGATTCTGAGATTGTTTTCTCGTGACATATTGTACTTCACATTTCTTGTACATTGAAGTCGATACTTTTAACGAATCTTTATGAAAAAAACCAAAATAACGTGAAAAATTTTGAAAAAATGCTTTTTTCCAACTTTAAAACTTTTCTGCTTATACAGAAAATGGTTATACCACATAAATTATACATTAAATAGCATAAGCAACATGTCTACTTTATGTTGGCGGCATTTATTAAACTATATTTCGTTTTTTTTAGACAATAGAAAGCGTAAAACATAAGCAGCAAATTTCCAAATTTTCAGTAAAATTTCAAAATCAGATATTTTTAGGGACCTGTTCAGGTTTAAAGTGTATTTGAGGGGCCTGTATGTTAGAAAGCCCCACAAAGCACCCCATTTCAGAAACTGCACCCCCCAAACTCTGCAAAAGCACATCCAGAAAGTTTTTTAACCCTTTAGGGGAGTCACAGAAATAAAAGCTAAGTGTGTAAGAAATTTGAAAATTTTAATTTTCTGTGCAGAGATTTTCTTGTGATCCAATATCTTTCATAATTGTAAACCTATTACCAGAGAAATGCACCCCAATATTGATTGCCCCGTTTCTGCAGTTTATAGAAATACCCCATATGTGGCCCTATTGCGCTATTTGACGCAACCACAAGCCTCAGATATAAGGGTGCGCCTAGTGAATTTGAACACCTCAGTTATATTTGGTCATTTATGACCGTACCACTTCAGGTTGGCAGAGGCTCTGGGGTACCAAAACCTAAAAAACACCCCTAAAGGGACACCATTTAGAAAACTACACCCCTCAAGGAATGTAACAAGGGGTGCGGTGAGCATCTGGACCCCACAGGTGCTTCACAGATTTTCTGAACAATATGGCGTAAAAAAATTAAAATTATTTCTTTATACTGAAATGTTGTTCTAGCCTTCAATTTTTCATTTCCACAAAGGGATAAAAGGAAAAAAAATGCATAAAACATGTAGCGCAGTTTCTCCCGAGTACAGAAATACCCCACATGTGGACATAAAGTGCCAAGCGGGCGCAGGACGAGCCTCCCAAGGGAAGGAGCGCCATTTGGCCTTTGGAAGCTGAATTTCACTGGAATGGATTTCAAGGGTCATGTCGCATTTACAGAGCCCTCGTGCTGCCAAAACACTGGAAACCCCCCACAAGTGACCCCATTCTGGAAACTACACCCCTCAAGGAATCTAATAAGGGGTGCAGTGAGCATATGGACCCCACTGGTGATGGGCACAAATGTGGAATAATGTGACGTGAAAGTGAAAAATTTCATTTTTTCACTTTCAAGGCACAAATGTGGCTGTCATAAAGGGGTCCATATCCTCACTGCACCCCTTGTTAGATTCCTTGAGGGGTGTAGTTTCCAGAATGGGGTCACTTGTGGGGGGTTTCCACTGTTTTGGCAGCACGATGGCTCTGTAAATGCAACATGGTGTTCATCATCCATTCTGGCCAAATCCAGCCTCCAAAATCCAAATGGCGCTCCTTCCCTTCGGAGGCTTGCCCTGCGCCCACATGGCGCTTTATGTCCACATGTGGGGTATTTACGGACTCGGGGGAAATTGCTCTACACATTTTGTGTGTTTTTTTCTCTTTTAACCCCTTGTGAAAATGAAAAATTCAAGGCTAGACCAACATTATAGTGTAAAAAAAAGTAATATTTCATTTTCACGCCACATTGTTCCACATTTGTGCCCATCACCAGTGGGGTCCATATGCTCACTACACCCCTTGTTACATTCCTTGAGGGGTGTAGTTTCCATAACGGGGCCACTTGTGGGGGGTTTTACTGCCTTGGCAGCACAGGGAGTTTTTAAATGCAACATGGCCCTCGAAATCCATTCTACCTAAATCCAGCCCCAAAAAGCTAAATGGCGCTCCTTCCCTTCGGAGGCTCGTCTTGCGGCTACATAGCGCCTTAAGTCCACATGTGGGCTATTTCCATACTCGGGGGAAATTTCTCTACGTGTTTTGTTTTGTTTCTTCTCTTTTAACCCCTTGTGCAAATGAGAAACCTGAAAACTAGATCAATGATGTTGTGTAAAAATTTTATTTTTTACACTTAAACATTGGCCTAGCCGTGAATTTTTCATTTTCACAAGGGTTTAAAAGAGAAAAAAACACAAAACGTGTAGAACAGTTTGTCCCGAGTACGGAAACACCCCACATGTGGACATAGAGCGCCATGCGGCCGCAAGACGGGCCTCCGAAGGGAAGGAGCGCTATTTTGCTTTTGGAGGCTGGATTTGGCTGGAATAGATTTCAAGGGCAATGTCGCATTTACAAAGACCCTATGCTGCCAAGACAGTGGTAAACCCCCACAAGTGACCCCATTCTGGAAACTACACCCCTCAAGGAATCTAATAAGGGGTGCAAAGAGCATATGGACCCCACTGGTGACGGGCACAAATGTGGAACAATGTGACGTGAAAGTGAAAAATTTCGTTTTTTCATTTTCACAGCACAAATGTGCCAGTCATTGAGGGGTCCATATGCTCACTGCACCCCTTATTAGATTCCTTGAGGGGTGTAGTTTCCATAATGGGGTCACTTCTGGGGGGTTTTCAATGTCTTGGCAACACAGGGCCTTTGTAAATGCGACATGGCATTCACCATCCATTCTAGCCAAATGGCGCTCCTTTCCTTCGGAGGCTTACCCTACACCCACATGGCGCTTTATGTCCACATGTGGGATATTTCCGTACTCAGGGAAAATTGTTCTACACATTTCATGTTTTTTTATCTTTTATCCCCTTGTGAAAATGAAAAAATAAAGACTAGATCAATGATTTAGTGTAAAAATTTAATTTTTTTTTACACTAAATGTTGGTCTAGCCTTGATTTTTTCATTTCCACAAGGGGTTAAAAGAGAAAATTAACACAAAACGTGTAGGGTAATTTCCCCTGAGTACGAAAATACCCCACATGTGGATATAATGTGCCATGTGGGCACAGGGCAAACCACCAAAGGGACAGAGCGGCATTTAGAGGCTGGAATGGAGGATGGAGGCCATGTCGGGTTTGCAGAGTGCCCGTGCTGCCAAAACATTGGAAACCCCCCACAAGTGACCCCATTATGGAAACTACACCCCTCAAGGAATGTAACAAGGGCTATAGTGAGCATATGGACCCCACTGGTGACAGGCACAAATGTGGAACAATGTGCTGTTAAAATGAAAAATTAAATTTTTTACACTAAAACGTTGGTGTAACTTTGAATTTTTCATGTTCACAAGGGGTTAAAAGAAAAAAAATAAACGCCTAATCACGTAGCGCAATTTCCCCTGATTACAAGAGTACCCCACATGGGGACACAAAGTGCAAAGTAACCGCACGGAAAGCCTCCAAAGGGAAGGAGCGCAATTTGGATTTTGGAAGCTGGATTTGGCCAGAATGGAGGATGAAGAGCCCCCGTGCTGCCAAAACAGAGGAAACCCCCCACAAGTGACCCCAAAGAACTCAGGAATCTGTGGTTCGTACGGGGTAGGGTCACTTGGGGGGGGCTTGTGGGGCTTCCTGGGGCAGCGCCTTGGGGGCTTGTCATCACTAAATGGTGATGACGATGAGGAAGAAGAGGAAGGAAGAGGGAACGAGGGATCTTCCTCTTCTCCCTCACTGGTTGTCTCAGTATCGGAGGCAATCCAGGCAAATGCCTCCTCTGCCGAGAACAACCTGTGGGCCATTTTGTTTTTTTTCTTTAGGATGCCTTCACACACACCGGATACGCACACTGCAGATCCAGCGTCAGTGCATCCCTATGATTGACATCCCTCTGCCTATATGTAAGTTAACGCCCGCTGGCCGGAGCATACTTTGCCTCCTCCCCGCTCCGGCTTGCTTCGGGGCTCCCGGCGTCTGCTCATCCCGCGCAGCCAATCAGTGAGCTCTGCCGCAGCCACTGATTGGCTGAGCGGGATGTCCTGCTGAGAACCCCCGAAGCAAACCAGAGTGGGGAGGAGGTGATGTATGCTCCGGCCATCGGGGGGGTTAACTTACATACACGCAGCGGGATGTCATTCCTGCTGCGTGTATGTATTCTCATAGTGATGCACTGGCGCTGGATCCGCAGGGGATTTTGCTGCGAATCTGCAGCGTGAAATCCCCTGCGGATCCGGTGTGTGTGAAGGCATCCTTAGAGGGGTGTGTAAGTGTTATGCTTTTACACGTGTAAGTGTTAGTGTTTTATGTACTGTTTTTACATTTTATTCATGTGATTTTTAAGAGGGGAGGGTGGCAGCGAAAAGGGTAAGAGGAGAGGGTGGCAGGGGAGGGGAGAGGGGCGGCAGGACGGAGGGGAAAGCAGAGAGGGTAGGAGGAGAGGGTGGCAGGGGAGAGAGGGTAAGAGGGGAGGGTGGCAGCGGAGAGGGTAAGAGGAGAGAGTGGCAGGGGAGGGGAGAGGGTAGGAGGAGAGGGTGGCAGGGGAGGGGCGGCAGGACAGAGGGGGGAGGGTAAGAGTAGAGGTGCGGCAGGACAGAGGGGAGAGGGTAAGAGTAGAGGGGCGGCAGGACAGAGTGGAGAGGGTAAGAGGAGAGGGGCAGCAGGGGAGAGAGGGTAAGAGGGGAGGGTGGCAGCAGAGAGGGTAAGAGGACAGGGTGGCAGGGGAGGGGAGAGGGGCGGCAGGACGGAGGGGAGAGCAGAGAGGGTAGGAGGAGAGGGTGGCAGGGGAGAGAGGGTAAGACAGGAGGGTGGCAGCGGAGAGGGTAAAAGGGGCAGCAGGACGGAGGAGAGAGGGTAAGAGGAAAGGGTGGCAGGGGAGAGAGGGTAAGAGGGGAGGGTGGCAGGACGGAGGGGAGAGGGTAAGAGGAGAGGGTGGGAGGAGAGTGGGGGTGGCAGAACGGAGGGGGGGTGGGCTGGCAGGACAGAGGGGGGGCTGGCAGGACGGAGGGGGGTGGCAGGACGGAAGGGGGGCTAACAGTACGGATGGGGCTGGAAGGACTGAGTGGGGCTGGCAGGACTGAGGGGGGCTGGCAGGATGGAGGGGGGGCTGGAAGGATGGAGGGGGGTGGCAGGATGGAGGGGGGGCTGACAGTATGGAAGGGGGTGGCAGGACTGAGGGGGGCTGGAAGGATGGAGGGGGCTGGAAGGATGGAGGGGGCTGGCAGGACTGAGGGGGGGGCTGGCAGGACTGAGGGAGGACTGACAGGACTGAGGGTGGTGTCAGGACGGAGGGGGGTGTCAGGACGGAGGGGGGGCTGGCAGTACGGCGGGGGTGGCAGGACTAAGGGGGGCTGGCAGGACAGAGGAGGGGGTGCTGGCAGGACAGAGGAGGGGGTGCTGGCAGGACAGGGGGGGCTTGCAGGACAGGGGGGGCTTGCAAGACAGGGGGGTGCTGGCAGGACAGGGGGGGCTTGCAGGACAGGGGGGTGCTGGCAGGACAGGGGGGGCTTGCAGGACAGGGGGGTGCTGGCAGGACAGGGGGGGCTTGCAGGACAGGGGGGGTGCTGGCAGGACAGGGGGGGCTTGCAGGACAGGGGGGGCTGGCAGGACAGGGGGGGCTGGCAGGACAGGGGGGGCTGGCAGGACAGGGGGGGCCGGCAGGACAGGGGGGGCTGGCTGGACAGGGGTGGGCTGGCTGGACAGGGGAGGGGGGGGCTGGCAGGACAGGGGGGGGGGCTGGCAGGATAGGGGGGGCTGGCTGGACAGGGGAGGGGGGGGGCTGGCAGGACAGGGGGGGGGCTGGCAGGACAGGGGTGGGGGGAGTCTGGAGCTGGACAGGGGGGGGGGGGGAGTCTGGAGCTGGACAGGGGGGAGCTGGCAGAGGACACTGGAGGAGGAGGTATCCGGGGGGGGGGGGGGGGGGTTGCGGAGGGGGATTGGGGGAGGCATGCAGCACAGGGGAAGGAGGAAGCACCCGATGCGGTCCTGGAGTGTGCCGGGTGCCTCCTCCCCCCAAGCTGCTTCCTCCTCCGGTAACAGGGAGATAGATTATCATCTCCCTGTTACCGGAGGAGGAGGCAGCACGGGGGGAGGAGGCGCCCGGCACACTCCAGGACCGCATCGGGCGCCGGGCACAGGACTCACCACCCCCATCATCACCTTCTCTGCTGCACATTCTTAGCAAGCAGAGAAGGTGATGATGGGGGTAGTAGTGTGGATCGCCCGTCATTGGCCGGCTGGCGGCAGCCGGCCAATCACGGGCGATCGGGGGGCCGGATCTAAGGGCAGGTGATGCCCAGGCACTGCTGTGGTTGGTGCTGTCTCGGACAGCACCAATCACAGCTCTGTGCCGGGGTCCGGTCCCGGAAATACAGCAAATCGCTGTGATTGGCAGATGACAAGTCATCTGCCAATCACAGCGATCGTCGTCACGGGGGGCAGGGAAATTGCCCCCTATGTGTCACATGAAGATGGCTGCTGATAGAATCAGCAGCCATCTTTACCGGAGCGCCGCGCGATTTCGCGCGGCGCCCGTTTAAAGGGCTGACGTACCGGTACGTCATGGGTCCTTAAGTGACAGTGATCCATGACGTGCCGGTACGTCATGGGTCCTTAAGAGGTTAAAGCGTAACTGTCATGTTTTTTTTTTTATTGCAGAAATCAGTAGTATAAGCGATTTTAAGAAACTCTATAATAGGTTTCATCAGCCAAAAAAGCCTCCTTCTGTACTCAAGAAGCAATCTCCCAGCCTCCCCCCCTGATTTCTTATCTGTGCATTATCAGGCAAACATGTCTTCATTACAGAGAAGCCAGTGAAGACGGGTTCTGCTCTCTCCATTGTAAGCCTATGAAGGGGGGAGGGGCCGAGGGAGATGAGGGAGCAGGAAGAGGTGACATGAAGGTCAGCTGTTTGTAGACTCTCTGGGCGCCTAAACCGCAGGATTCTGGGGTCAGAAAGGTCAGTGCTTATCTATGAACTTCCTGAGAGAAGATTGCAGGGTGTTGTGCTTTGCAGAACTGCTCCGTGCTCAGTCACTCCTAACAGCCCCTCCCCTCTCCATAGCCACATAATGGAGACAGAAATCCTGCTGCTTCTGATGTGAGGGGGGAGGCTGGGAGATTGCTTTTTCACTACAGAAGGAAACTCTTTTAGTACATAAAACCTATTACAGAATTTCTTAAAATCGCTTGTACTGTTGATATTTAATGTTTTCAGAAAAATGACCCTGAAATGACAGTTACGCTTTAAGGCTATGTTCACACTATGTATGTGTGCGGCTGTATTTTTTATGCGGCTGTAAATGTGCGGATGAAACTACGGCCGTGGGAAAAAATAGACATGCGGCTGAAAACATATGGTCATTTACTTGGAAATCTGGTTCAACTAAAAATAACAAATAAAATCTTAAGAAAGTGATGCAAACACCTCTGGATGCATCTGGGAAAGCAGGGAACCAGTTTACATGAATTGATATTACAGGGTTTGCGATCCTCTGCAGTATGCCGATGCCGATGCCTCTCATGGTTAATATATTGAATTAATAAAACACATTTTCGTTGTAATAAAGTCCCTTTCATTGTTCAATAATTAAATTTAAACAATTCCATCATTTTGCAATTAAATATACTGTTAAAATAAATATATATATAAATAAATGTATATTTATATATATATTTATTTTTTGACAGTATATTTAATTGCACAATGATGGATTCGTTTAAATTAAATAATTGAACAACGAAACTGATTTTATTTCAACGAAAATGTGTTTTATTAATTAAATATTAATTAGTACAGGAAGCTCCAGTAAGCCGTTAATTCATATTCCCGGTAATAAAGCATTCTGTACTAATCATCACTTTACTTTAATTAAAACATCAAATGTTTCTTCTAATTATGTTATCATAATAGCATTATTAGAAGAAACATTTAGAATTATATGTGCGCTCAGCTGATTGGCTGATCGGCTGAGCGCACATATAATGAGCCGGTCCGCAGTACAGTCACTTCATTGTGCTGCGGACCAGCGAAGAGGACACATCGGGGTGAGTATAGAGCTCTCCCCACCCCCTCCCCTGCACTGCAACCCTCCCAGCAAGGAAAGGGGGGTCACTTAACCCCTTCCTTGCTGGGATGGGTGCAGTCTGACATCAGTCTGGCCCCCAAGGGGTTAAGGGGAATGCAATACATCCTCCCTTAACCCCTTGGGGGCCAGACTGTAAGCAGCGATCTGTAAAGATGCTGCATACTGTAAGGAGCACAACACCGCTCACAATGATGGGTGTTGTGCTCCTGTTTGTGTGTTTTTTGTGTGTTTCTCCCTTTTTGTTTTCCGTGGACTACGTCGATGACCAGCGGTTGTTTGCTGTTGTTTTTTTTTAATTAAATGGTTAATGATGGGTGTGGGGGTGTTTTTATTTAAATAAAAAAAAAATTTTTAACTTGTGTCTTGTCTTTATTTCTTTACTTTACAGACTTAGTAGTGGAAGCCGTCTAATAGACGGAATCCATTACTAAGTTGGGGCCTAGTGTTAGCCGGTATAAAATGCCCCCTATTATTACCCCAGTACCCAATGCCACCAGGGGTACTGGGAAGAGCCGGGTGCCAGTGGTCCCGGAGCGTCAAAATTGGCGCTCCTGGACCGGGCGGCAGCAGGCTGGTAAGATTTAGGCTGGGGAGGGCCTAAACCAATGGCTCTTCCCACCCTGGTGTTACCAGGCTGCTGTCGCTTGGTTTTTAACCCGGCTGGTTATAAAAATAGGGGGGACCCTATGCGGGTTTTTTTTTTAAAATAAATAAATAATAAAAAAAAAACGCATAGGGTTTCCCCTATTTTTATTACCAGCCGGGTTAAAAACCAAGCGACAGCAGCCTGGTAACACCAGGGTGGGAAGAGCCATTGGTTTAGGCCCTCCCCAGCCTAAATATTACCAGCCTGCTGCCGCCCGGTCCAGGAGCGCCAATTTTGATGCTCCAGGACCACTGGCACCCGGCTCTTCCCAGTACCCCTGGTGGCATTGGGTACTGGGGTAATAATGGGGGGTTAGTGTTAGCCATTTTATACCGGCTAACACTAGGCCCCAACTTAGTAATGGATTCCGTCTATTAGACGGCTTCCACTACTAAGTCTATAACGTAAAGAAATAAAGACAAGACACAAGTTAAAAAAAAATTTTATTCAAATAAAAACACCCCCACACCCCTCATTGACCATTTTATAAAAAAAAAAAACAACAAACAACCGCTGGTCATGAACGTAGTCCACGGAATCCGACGTAATCCCCAAGATACCGATATCTGAAAAACAAAAAGGGAGAAACACACAAAAAACACACAAACAGGAGCACAACACCCATCATTGTGAGCGGTGTTGTGCTCCTTACAGTATGCAGCATCTTTACAGATCGCTGCTTACAGTCTGGCCCCCAAGGGGTTAAGGGAGGATGTATTGCATCCCCCTTAACCCCTTGGGGGCCAGACTGATGTCAGACTGCACCCATCCCAGCAAGGAAGGGGTTAAGTGACCCCCCTTCCTTGCTGGGAGGGGTGCAGTGCTGGGGAGGGGGTGGGGAGAGCTCTATACTCTGTGTCCTCTTCGCTGGTCCGCAGCACAATGAAGTCACTGTGCTGCGAACCCGCTAATTATATGTGCGCTCAGCCGATCAGCCAATCAGCTGAGCGCACATATAATTCTAAATGTTTCTTCTAATAATGCTATTGTGATAACATAATTAGAAGAAACATTTGATGTTTTAATTAAAGTAAAGTGTTGATTAGTACAGAATGCTCTATTGCCGGCAATATGAATTAACGGCTTATGGAGCTTCCTGTACTAATTAATATTTAATTAATAAAACACATTTTCGTTTAAATAAAATCAGTTTCGTTGTTCAATAATTTAATTCTAACGAATCCATCATTGTGCAATTAAATATACTGTGAAAAAATAAATATATATATATAAATATACATTTATTTATATATATATTTATTTTAACAGCATATTTAATTGCACAATGATGGATTCGTTAGAATTTAATTATTGAACAACGAAAGGGACTTTATTACAACGAAAATGTGTTAATTTAATATATTAACTATTAGAGGCATCGGCATTTGGCATCATTGACGGCTATTTTTGAAGTACTCCGTACGGTCCGCCTGTCAATCCACGGCCGCATTTCCAGCCGCAAACAATGGTCTTGTTCATTTTTTTCGGGTCCGTTTACGATAGGGCCGTAGATTCATACATAGTGTGCACTGTGCAGCCGTATATCGTATACTTTCCAGCGTACGCATGAACCGGAAAAATCCGGCCGATGATTTACCGCCCGCAATACAGCCGCACAGATACAGAGTGTGAACCTAGCCTAAAAGCAGCCCTGGCACAAGCACCACGGGTCAGTATATAATATCCCCCATTACGGTACTAGTAAGTATCCAGGGACCAGGGTGGACTGGGATGCCTTTAATTGGTATTTTAGACTAATAGCATGACGTACTGTAATTTGGGTATTTAGCAAATCAAAATATGCCTTTGATAGGGTGACTCCGTCAATAGGTTTATACTGTTCTATCTCAGGGTGGCATAAACTAGTCATAGAGAAGCTGAACAGAATGAGGTATTACTTACATTGCTCTGTGCAGCTGATTCAGAGATCTACTCCTGAATAATATGGACAATAAGTTGTCCTCTCCATTATGTCCTGGATATTCATGAGCAAGAGCATACTCTGCCCACCAGCTGCTGATTGGCAGTTATCTATCCAGGCTGTGTATAGTCAGCCACCTGTCAACCAGCAGCTGCAGAATGGGGGGAGGGGTGCTGCAAGAATAATATTCTCCTGCATATTAGGAGAACGGCTGAACAGAATGATGTAAGTAATACACTGATCTGTTCAGCATTTCTGTCACTAGCCCTGATGTCCTACTTAGGAAACGGTCACTACATTGCTATACGGTGTCATTTACATATCACTTGCAGAACACAGCAACGCAGAATACATTATTGCTGGAGAAGTAAACACGTACCGAGCTGCTGATCATTATCACCCACAATGCAAATGTGACATGCAAATGAGGTGTGCCTGGATTTGCAAGAAAAGCCTTTAATGCAGAGTTTCTCTGAAGTCTTTGAGCTATCTACTCTTCTTTAATTTATGTTTTTTCCTATAGTGGAATCTAGATGCTACAAAACTGTTATAAGAATTGCATACGTAATCCAGTATTCCCATCTCAGCTAGGAGACAGGATGGGAGATAACCAGCTGAATGCTGGGACCTCCACCGATCCAGAGAATAGGGGAGTAATCGTCCTCACAATGAATGGTGATATCACTGCAGTCTGTTTCCCAGCGCTAAACAATTGTGTCTCTGTCTTTGGGATCAGTGGTGGTCCCAGCAGTTGGACCCCCAGTGATCGGCTGAAATGGCAATACCCCTTAAAGTTAACAATCCATTACATTCCTGCATCCCTGAAAAACTAAATATTACCTTTATGGTTAACTACTGGGGTTTAAGCTACTGTAGTTAAAGGGGAACTCCAGCAAAGATTTTTTTCTTTCAGCTCAACTGGTGTCAGATTGTTATACAGATTTGTAATTTACTTCTATTTAAATATCTCATGTCTTCCAGTACTTATCAGCTGCTGTATGTCCTGCAGGTAGTGGTGTATTCTTTTTAGTCTGACACAGTGCTCTCTGCTGCCACCTCTGTCCACGTCAGGATGTGTCCAGAGCGGGAAAGGTTTTCTATATGACCTATATAGAGTAATAGTATCATGTCACTTTTACCATATAGTGCATTACGTAGACACAGGAACCCCCCAAACGTTACCATATTGCATTCTTTTTTTTTTAAGATTTCACCAATTTATATCTTCATAAATAATATTTTGGGGTTCCATCATACATGTTATGGCAGAATGAAAGACGCCATTACACAGTAAACTATTCCTGTAACAAACAACAAGCCATTACATGGCCCTGTAGATAGAAAAGTGAAAGTGCTAGAGCTCTTAGAAGGCGAGGAAGATAAAACGAAAACTCAAAAATTTAAATTTGCACGGTCCACTGGGTCATTTTGGGCCTGGTCCCCAAATGGTTAACTCTTTGATAGCAGGGCATCAATGCAGTCAGGGGAACCAATGCATTCCTATTGCAGTCAGGACTCAAAAAAGGCTCCAGTATCGGTAAATTACTGAAAGGATCCCTACAAGAAGAGATTAGAAGATTACGTAGTCAATTATCATAATGGGTTGGTCCTGAAAAGGTTAAAAAAATTCATTTACAGGGTCGGACATAGGGCTGACCACTACCCACAAGTATTCCCTTAATGAATTATGCATACGGTGTGTGTATATTATATATATATGCCCCTTACACCACCACTCTATAGTAATTGAACCACCTGCCCCGACCCCATTCTCTATCCAGGAATGATTGGTTATAGACAGAAGAGAACACAAGAGGCTGCAAGGATCCAGAATTACCGTAATATGTGGTTTTATATTACACTCATAATATCTGGCGGCCAAGAACACACACACTGTATAAGCATTGATGAGCTCCGAGGAAAGATGAGACTCTCCGGAGTGGAGATTAATCTGGAACAGGTACAGATTCCTTCCACATCATTGTATTTTTTACTTTTTTTATTTGATTTTCTCCACAAACCCAAAAGAAATGAAAATTGCAATAAGCATGTGTACACCTATTATTCCATAACCAGAGAATACAGATCTCCTGTCCATGCAAAAACACTAGGGGAAAAAAACTAAAACAAAGTAAAGCAGGGCATAGAAAGAAGCAGCACTTTATTTTATGTTTTATAACTCTAAGTCAATAGAGATATATCCCTATTCTAGGCTATGTTCACACTATGTAAGTTCCGTAGTAATCATGTCCGTTGTAACAACGGCCGTGATTTCTACGGTACTTACGTAGTGCTGCCATCTTAGGAATCCGGGCCGGAGTGTATACAGATAGGGGGAGATTTATCAAACATGGTGTAAAGTGAAACTGGCTCAGTTGCCCCTAGCAACCAATCAGATTCCACCTTTCATTCCTCACAGACTCGTTTGAAAATGAAAGGTGGAATCTGATTGGTTGCTAGGGGCAACTGAGCCAGTTTCACTTTACACCATGTTTGATAAATATCCCCCATAGTGTACACTCCAGCTGGGATCCCTAGCGGCGCCGTAGAAAACTGACATGGCGGCCGCAGAAAACCCTGTCAGTTCACACAATGGAGCGTGGGGAATTCTGATGCGGGCGCGCATCAGAATTCAGCCGCTGTAATGATTATCCGTCCTGTACTGCAGTACCAGCTGGGATGATCTTTTCTGAGACCGGCCGTTCTGTGACCCAGCTGGGACATGGAACGGATGGTCTCATATGCTGTGCGAACAAACCCTTAAAATGTAATTGTCATTTAATTTTTTTGAATTAAAAAAAGCCTCTTTCTGTACTCAAAAAGCTGTTTCCCAGCCCCCCCCCCCCTCACTTCTTATCTGTTTATTATCAGGCAAAGCTGTCTTCATTACAAAAGAGCCAAGTGAAGACGGGTTTGCTGAGTCCATTATAACCTATGGAGGGGGGAGAGGCCGAGGGGGATGAGTGAGCCGGAAGAGGAGAGAAACAGCTCTGCCTTTTGGAGACTATGTGAGCATATAAAACACTGAATTCAGAGGTCAGAAATTTAGTGCAGGTCTGGGAGTTTGGTAAGAGAAGATTGCAGGATGTAGTGTTTTGTAAAGCCCTGCTTTTCTCCTCTCTGTGCTCATTCACCCTCCTCGACCCCTCCCCTCTCCATAGAGCATAATGGGCTCAGAAATCCTGCTTTTTCTAAAGTAAGGGGTGAGGTAGGAAAACAGCTTTTTGAGTACAGAAGGAAACTCGTTTGCTTAATAAAACCTATTACAGAATTTTCTAAAATCACTTGTACTATTTGTACCTATTGATTTCTGAAGAGTGACATTTAAGTGACAGTTTCACTTTAAGCTGAGCATTACTGTTATACCATAGTGACCATTGATGTCATCTCTCTTATCCAGGATCCCAGAGTGTCCACCAACTATATCTTCCTTCTTCTCCTCTCACTTCCTAAAACTCAATATGGACAAAACAGAGTATATCATCTTTCCACATCTCGCTCCTTCCCCCCCCCTCTAATCTGTGAATGTCTGCGCTCTCTCCCCCTCCCACACATCCACTGCCTTCACCTACAATTCCGTCATTCAAACCGCACATACAAACCCTGACCACCACCTGCTCCCTCCACCTCAAAGGGGAACTATCTGCAGGTTAGATAAATCTAGCCTGCTGATATGTCCCTATTCCACAGGAGGCACAGGTGAGAAAAGTATGTGTCTTACCTTCCTCCTCGGTGCCTTTCCAGTGCAGTTAATGGTGTGCTCCATGGTCACGTGAGACCATTAAGGGTACTGGGGAGCCGTTAGGAGCACTGCCCTGCCCCATAGCTCCAATCCAGCCTGCTCCATTCATTATCAATAGAAAGAATTTTATTGAAGTGAATGGAGCTGAAGTGTAATACCTCACACAACCTGAGGGCATGAGTGGTGCTGTTTTTTTTTTTAAGTAGCTGTGTTTTTTTTCTTAATTTTGCATAACCCCTTTAAGAATACATTTGTAACCCAACATGCGCACCGCCGTCCCACCACCTTCACCACTGCCCTATATACACTATGATTATTACATATTGGTTTACTCTCCAATAAAATCTATGATGGGAGTTGTAGTTTTGCCGCAGCTAGAGGGCCGCAGGTTCCCCATCCCTGGTATAGTCTATGGTCTCTACTGTGTATGTAATATGATTTACTGCGGGATGGTTTCTCTGGTTCTAAGCTACACATATAGCACTGTACACACTTATTATATATTCTTGCCGTGTTGCGTTGCATTATCTTAATGTGCTTTTCTTGAACCATTAAGAAGGATTGTATATAATGAATTGTTGGTTATTGGCAGTCTTTGTATTAGCAGGTTGTTATTATTATAGATTTGAGTGAAGCCTCATTGATTCTGACATGTATCGCGTCTGTCCATTAGCTCTGGGAAGCTGACAGTACGAGCGGTTATAGATGTATTCATGTGACCCTGCGTCTATTATCCAAGTACTGTAATATACTGCAATACTTTACTGTATTTCTATACTGTGACATCACTATGTACATACTCTCTACCATGACATTACCATATTGTGACCTCACTAGATTTATTATCCCTGCACTCTGACATCACTGTTTATTATATCCATACTGTGACTTCACTGTGTTTATTCTCTATGCATTATCCATAACTGATTATTATACCTATACTCAGATTTTCCTATTTCTTATCCACGTACATCACTGTGTTTATTACCCCTGTACTATGACATCATTGTGTTTATTACCCCTGCACTATGACATCATTGTGTGTATTCTCCCTGTACTGTGACATCACTGTATGTATTATCCCTGTACTGTGACATCACTGTGTGTATATTATCCCTGTACTGTGACATCACTGTGTGTATTATCCCTGTACTATGACATCATTGTGTATATTATCCCTGTACTATTACATCACTGTGTGTATTATCCCTGTACTGTGACATCATTGTGTGTATTATCCCTGTACTGTGACATCACTGTGTGTATTATCCCTGTACTATGACATCATTGTGTGTATTATCCCTGTACTGTGACATCACTGTGTGTATTATCCCTGTACTATGACATCATTGTGTGTATTATCCCTGTACTGTGACATCACTGTGTATTATTACTGTACTGTGACATCCCTGTGTGTATTATCCCTTACTATGACATCACTGTGTTTATTACCCCTGCACTATGATATTGCTATACACTTTATCCCTGTGCTGTGACATCAGTGTGACCATGTCCCTATATTGTGACATCACTGTGTTATTGTCCTTGCACTGTGACACAATATGAAGTATGCTTGTATACTCTGTAAGGAAAGGATCTTTGTAAATGTAAACCCATGTGTATATTGCTTTAAATGTGTTGCGTTTTGGGTAGGTCTTGTGTATAAAGACACCTGGAACCCCTTGGTTTGAATAGAGTCTAGTTCAGAGTATGTGAGCTGGGAAAGCAGGGTGCTGCTGGATAACCCCGAATATTTTTTACTATGACATTGTGTAGTGTCCCACTATGTGTTTCCTTTCTTCTTCTTCTCACTCTAGTGTCGCAGGTTAGGACGGGTGTCGCTGTTCCTTACTTCAACCACTAGATGTCACACTCTCACAGCACAGCTGCAGCTAATACAAGGTCTAGCTATATACACACACTTCCCTTTATCAGGGGCGGTCTTGGCATTTCTGGGGCCCCAAGCAAAGTCATGTCTGGGGCCCCCCCATGCCCCCCCTCCTCGACATGCGCTGCCCCCCCCCCCCCCAGTAGTCCTCTTATAACCCTCCTACCACCATACAGAGATTACATATCACCTCAAAACTGCTCTGAACAAAACAGGAAGATATTACCAATGATGCCATAACATAATACTGCCACACCATGACCCCTATCACTACAGACCCTATAACAGAGTGCAGTTACATCCAGTGACTTACAGGAGGCGTCTTCTCTGATCAGCGTCTTTTACTTTTTTTTCTTTCTCTCTCCATCCAGCCTGAGCCACCTTGAAGTCTTCTCCTGGCTGTGAATCTTCCCTCCAGAATCTGTCAGAGAAATATTTTAGGCTCCAACACATACAGTAGTTAGGTCCCCTGTACCCCTATATAGTAGTTACGCCCCTCTGTGCCCCCACAGATTAAAGGTGTCCCTGTGCCCCCACTTAATAATTAGGTATGTTCTGTGCCCCAGTATAGTAGTGAGGCATATAGGCACTTCTGTGCAGTCCCAATGTAATTAAGACCACTGTGTGCTGCCCCCAGTTATATAGACCCCTTGTGTGCTGCCGACAGTAGTAAATACCACTTGTGTGCTGTCCCCAGTGGTATATAGACCCCCCTGTGTGCTCCCGCAGTTATATATAGACCTGTGTGATCCTCCAGTTATACATAGCCCCCCTGTGTGCTCCCCCAGTATACTATATAGACCCCCTGTGTGCTTCTCCCAGTCGTATATACCCGTGTGCTCCCCCCAGTTGTATATACCCCCCGTGTGCTGCCCCCAGTTGTATATACCCCCCGTGTGCTGCCCCCAGTTTTATATACCCCCTGTGTGCTCCCCCACTTGTATATAGCCTCCCTGTGAGCTCCCCCACTTGTATATAGCCTCCCTGTGAGCTCCCCCACTTGTATATAGCCCCCCTGTGTGCTCCCCCTTATATAGCCCCCCTGTGAGCTCCCCACTTGTATATAGCCCCCTGTGAGCTCCCCCACTTGTATATAGCCCCCTGTGAGCTCCCCCACTTGTATATAGCCCCCCTGTGTGCTCCCCCCTTATATAGCCCCCCTGTGAGCTCCCCCACTTGTATATAGCCCCCTGTGAGCTCCCCCACTTGTATATAGCCCCCCTGTGAGCTCCCCCACTTGTATATAGCCCCCTGTGAGCTCCCCCACTTGTATATAGCCCCCTGTGTGCTCCCGTTTATATAGCCCCCCTGTGCGCTCCCCCCGTTTATATAGCCCCCGTGCACTACCCCACTTATATAGAATCCCCCTGTGTGCTCTCCTGTTTATATAGACCCCCACTTTGTGCTCCCCCCGTTTATATAGCCCCCCTGTGCGCTCCTCCATTTATATAGCCCCCCCTGTGCGCTCCCCCCGTTTATATAGCCCCCCTGTGCGCTCCCCCGTTTATATAGCCCCCTGTGCGCTCCCCCCGTTTATATAGCCCCCCTGTGCGCTCCCCCCGTTTATATAGCCCCCCTGTGCGCTCCCCCCGTTTATATAGCCCCCCTGTGCGCTCCCCCGTTTATATAGCCCCCTGTGCGCTCCCCCCGTTTATATAGCCCCCTGTGCGCTCCCCCCGTTTATATAGGCCCCCTGTGCGCTCCCCCCGTTTATATAGCCCCCCTGTGCGCTCCTCCCGTTTTATATAGGCCCCCTGTGCGCTCCCCCCGTTTATATAGCCCCCTGTGCGCTCCCCCCGTTTATATAGGCCCCCTGTGCGCTGCCCCCGTTTATATAGCCCCCCTGTGCGCTCCTCCCGTTTTATATAGGCCCCCTATATATAACACACACAAAAAAACAAAAAAAAAAAACATTTTTACTCACCTGGGTCCGGCGTCTCCTCTTCTCTTCTCGTCTCTTCCCTCTTGTGGCCGCGGGAAGTGTTTCCCCTGCGGTCACATAAGGCCGCTCTACCGTTGTCATGGCACCGGCACTCCAGTGACGCCTCGAGCGCCGGCACCAGAGACACAGAGCAGCCTCTTGTGACCGCAGGGAAAACACTTCCTGCGGCCACAAGAGTGACTGACAGGGAGGGAGCCAATGGCTCCTGCCCTGTCAGTGCCGCTGCTGCCTGTAACTATGTGCGCTCGTTACGAGCGCACATAGTTAGCCGCAGCGGTCTTGGGCACCAGAGCAGGGCCCCCCTGGATGTCGGGGGCCCCACGCAATTGCGTGGTATGCGTGGTGCCCAAGACCGCTACTGCCCTTTATAGTAACTACTTCCCTTTAGTTGTCAGTTAGTCAGTGTTTGGCTACAGGCCGGGCAGGATTTGTATATAGTGGCTTGCCTCTAGTTAACCAACCACTATGGGTCGCTGTGCTAGACCCCTAGGGAAACCATAGATAACTGAGTCTTCACCCAGGGCCAACGCTGTGGACTGACTTGCTAAAGCAGAACAGTTGACCACCTTAGAAAAGGGACGGATAACTCAAGACTGGAGCTGCAGTAGAGCACAGTGCCAGAAAGCCGCTCTCTACTGACTGACGCTCAGCTTAGTAGGAAGGACACTACAAGCCAGCTCCACCCAGAGCCGGGGCCTGGGACTTGTGCTACCCCAATAGGATGGAAACCCGACATTGTGGGGCAGAAGCCGGTTAGGTGAGATATCGGGACTCATCCATACGTGAGGACAAGGATTTCTTCAACAGTATAGAAACACTTCACCACATCGCAGCAGAGTACATAGTACATTAGGCAGGGGCCCTCCTATCCCGTCCCTGACACTTACTTCTGTCACTTTTATCAACTCACCTATCAATCTATTGGATCAGTATTATTGATTTTTGTACCTGAGCACTGTTTGTGACTATTTTTGACCTTTTCTAAGTAAAGTGTCCCACATCACAACAGCGACATTACTGTTCACTTTATCAATGTACTGTGACATCACTGTGAACATTATCACTGTCCTCTGACCTCAGTAGTGACATCACTAAACATTAATGTATTTCAGTACGGTCACTTTAGATTTCTTAGTAGGGCCCAAATGTGTTGTCGCATGAACGATACTCAGCATTAGAGATGAGCACCACTGGAGCTTGGTTGAAATTAGATGCAGTCCCAGGGGGTCCTGGAAAACATGGATACAACAATAGGCCATAGACTGTGTCCATGTTTTCCGGGACTCCCTAGGGCTGCATCCAACTTCTTCAGCCACCGGTAATGAAATTTCAACCTAATAGATTTAAACATGCTTGAGTTGCCCTCTTCTCTACTCAGCACCTGACCACAGGATAAGTGATGGTGGGGGGTCCATAAAGCTGTACTGGAGTGGCTACTGCTCCTTTCCACTAGGGGCACATAGTACTCCCATGTCCTGGCTGTTCTCAGACCCCACCAGTTAGACACTCATCACCTTTCCATTGTACATAGTAAAACCCCTTTAATAGCTCTATTCTGCTCTGACATCTCCTCTCCTATTGCTTTCCTGGCAGCATACAGGGAGGCAGCGCTCAATGACTGTGCTGACGCCTGTAATAGATGTCAGCACAAGCAAAGTCAATAGAGCAGGCAGGCCCAGCTGGTGACTTCACTCATCAGTGTCTGTTCTCCCTCTCCGTTCTGAAGCTACGGCCACAAGAGAAGCCGTGGGGAACAGATAGAGGATTAGTTTTCCAAGCCGCTAATATAAGGGTCAGTTCCAATAAGTGAAGTATGTAAGTAATAGTTCCATATCATATTATACAGCATGCCTGTCTGCCGTCAGATTAGGTTCCTTTAAGCCCATTTTTACATTTGCTGGGGATGGTGTGTCATTGACATTTCTCTTGATAGTGATAGAATCATTCTATTGTTTTATATACAAAGGTTCCGGGCTCACCCGTATGTTAACCATCAATTTGTTATTCAATCAACATAGTTAGATATGAGGTCATGAAGTTAACTTCACACAGTGCTAGTAATTGTTGTCTCCCACGTAGTCTACTTTCTTCTAGCTTATAGTGACTTGGTTGTTTTCTTTATAATGATTGCTAATTCCCATAAAACTTTTTCTTCCATAGGTAAACATAACTTTTGATGGTGAAACTAACAATGCCTTCCATACTTGCTATTATCTATTAAGTCTCCTTCCCCCAGTTCTCAGCTGCTGCTTTCTGCTAAAGACACAAAAATCTGTGTGTGAGCTTTTCTCTCTGTCTCCCCCTACGATTATCGTACGTGTAAACGCAGCTAACGATCAAGCGACGAGCGAGAAATCATTCATTTTGATCTTTTAACATGTTCTCAAATCATCGTTGATCGTTCGCAAAAAATTCTCAGATCGTTCAGTGTAAACAGTCTTTCAACGATTTCACCTATGTGTGAGATAGGCTTAACCCTTTAAGGACGGGGCCACTTTTCGTTTTTGCGTTTTTGTTTTTTTCTCCTTGTGTTTAAAAGGCCATAGCACTTGCATTTTTCCACCTAGAAACCCATATGAGCACTTATTTTTTGCGTCACTAATTGTACTTTGCAGTGACAGGCTGAATTTTCATAAAGTACACTGCAAAACCCCCCAAAAATTGAAAGTGTGGTGAAATAAAAAAAAACAAAACGCATTTCTTTTATTTGGGGGGATTGTGTTTTACGCCGTTCGCCTTTGACTTGTTATGCATGTTCCTCAAGTTGTTACGATTAAAACGATATGTAACATGTATAACTTTTCTTGTAACTGATGGCCTGTAAAAAATTAAAACCATTGTTAACAAATATACGTTCCTTAAAACGGCTCCATTCCCAGGCTTATAGCGCTTTTATCCTTTGGCCTATGGGGCTGTGTCAGGTGTCATTTTTTGCGCCATGATGTGTTCTTTCTATCAGTACCTTGATTGCTCATATACGACTTTTTGATCGCTTTTTATTACATTTTTTCTGGATTTGATGCGACCAAAAATGCGCAATTTAGCACTTTGGAATTTTTTTGCGCTGACGCCGTTTACCGTGCGAGATCAGGAATGTGATAAACTAATAGTTTGGGCGATTACGCATGCGGCGATAGCAAACATGTTTATTTATTTACTTTTATTTAAAACCTGGGAAAAGGGGGGTGAGTCAGACTTTTATTGGGGGAGGGGGCTTTCTACTAATAACAATACTTTTTTTTTTCTTTTTTTTTTATTACACATATACTAGAAGCCGCCCTGGGGGACTCTAGTATATACACTTTGATCTCTCATTGAGATCTTTGCTGTATAGTTATACAGCAAAGATCAATGAGATCGGCACTCGTTTGCTTTCGGCCGAAAACAAACGAGTGCCGAGCGGGGGACGCCGCCATCTTGGAGCGGTCCCCGGCCGGCAGCAGGTACAGAGATCGCTCCTCCGATCTCACCCACTACACACCAGGGATAAGCTGCGTCCGGTAATCGGATGCAGCTGTCATGTTTGACAGCTGCATCTGATTACTGTATTAGCGGGCACGGCGATCGGACTGTGCCCGCTAATACCCGCGGTCCTGGTCTACAAGGGGCACCCGGAACCGCGGCGGTTCATAGCGGGGTCGCCGCGCGGCCCCGCTTTGAACTCCTCTTACCGGCGCATGACGTACTTGTCCTTAAGAGGTTAAGCGATCGGAAAACGATTTTTCCGTACTATGTATCGTTCCGTCTAAACGCTGATCGTTATAAAACGGAGGGGTTTTACATGGGGATTTGCTACTGCTCTAGACAGTTCCTGACATGGACAGGGGTGGCAGGAGAGAGCACTGTGCCACACTGGAAAGAATACATCACTGCCTGCAGAGCACACAGAAGCTGATAAGTACTGGAAGACTTGAAAATTTTAAATAGAATGTTATACAGATTTGTGAATGACTTTAGAAACACAATTTATAAATGGTTACCAATTATTCATGTCAACTGTAAGATAAACAGTGTTTTTTTTTTTTACTCCACGTTTTAAAAAAATCTGGTGTGATTATATCCCATCTCTGTGCGTTCACCCCAGCCCAGGCTTCATCTACTTGTCAGCAGTCAGGGGAGGTGCTGTGTAAAGGAAAACTGCATCCCACTGAGTATCCTGGGCGGATCAGATGCCTAAATTGCCTTAGAAATGTCCATATAAACAGCGAGTGACTGTGACAGTTCAATCTATGTGCAGATGAGACTGAACCACAACCTCATTAACCCTTCACTGGCGAAGCTATGAGAAGCTGCTGCAATCCAATTTAAACATTGCACAACCCAGAGGAAAACACCCCTAAGGCTCTGGGATATAGGTGTGACCGAGCTTTTCTTCACCCAAAGCAGGGGTAGGGAACCTTGGCTCTCCAGCTGTTGCAAAACTACAACTCCCATCATGCCTGGACAGCCACAGCTAAAGCTTTGGTTGTCCAGACATGATGGGAGTTGTAGTTTTGTCACAGCTGGAGAGCCAAGGTTCCCTTCTCCTGACCCAAAGGTTGAGGTTGCTGTATGCCAGGCCCAGGACAGGTGTAAGCAAATTCCTAATACTGAGCTTAGAGGTGTTCTCCAGAAAAGTTAGAGGGGTTATCTAGGAATAAAAAAAAAAGGCTACTTTCTTGCAAAAACAGCGCCACCCCTGTTCCCACGTGGTGTGTGTGGTATTGTAATTTATCTCCATTCACTTCAATAGAACTGAGCTGCAGAACCCACACCTAAACTGAAGACTAGAGTGGTGCTGTTTCTGTAAGAAAGCGGTCATGTTTTTCTAACCCTTTTAAGCTATGTTCATTCAACATACTATTTTTGAAAAGAACGGCCATTGTTTTCCATTCTTTTCATACTGCAGTAATATGCTGCATTTACACGGAATGATTATCGTGCGAATGATCAAACGACGAACGAGAAATCGTTCATGTTGATCTTACAACTTGTTCTAAAATTGACTTTCGTCGTTCGCAAAAAAATCGCAGATTGTTCCCTGTAAACAGTCGTTCACCGATTTAACCAATGTGTGAGATAGGCTTAAGCGATCACAAAACGGTCGCAAAATGAATTTTTGTACGATATATCGTACCATCTAAACACTGATCGTTATGAAAAAAAAATCGTAACTCCGACATCGTTAATCGTACGATCAGGCCAATTATCATTTCTTGTAAACGCAGCAATAGGCATTAAAGTCAACACAACAGTGGCTTTTGTTTTCACACAATATATTGAACAGGGCACTGTGTGAAAACAATGGCCGCTGTTCCATCGACGTCAATGCATATCATTGCAGTAGGAAAAGAACGGCCGTTGTTTTAATGGGGAAAAAAAACAGCCGTTCTTTTAAAAAAAATAGTACAATGTGTGAACATAGCCTTAGAGAATAGAGCCGCAAGGACCTCAACCATCTAATGGGTGAATACAACAAAGGGTAAGTAGCTCCACCAAGATCCCGCCAAATACTATACATAGCATAGACTCTGCGCAGGTATGTAACACTAATAATCCTAATTGTATGGAGCTATTACAATAGAGGGCGGCTTTGATGTAATAGAGGAGTGTGCCCCCTTCCCATTTAGAGAACTAATTGTGAGTCAGGACTAATGTATTGTTTGATGCCTCACGTGTAACACAATTGGCCATGGGTAAATGAATGGTAATATTGGCCTTTTAGAAAATCTCGCTAATTGAATGCAAAATTATCTGCCGCTTAGGTAATGAATAAATGAGGTTTTCGTCTACTTGAAAAGCGGCGCTTGTTAAACTTTAGATTACAATTAAACCCCCCTTCCCCCTTTTCCTATGACTAATGCCTTTATGGAATTTCGCATAAGACAGGAACATTATGTCATATAAACAATGCACTTTTTTTTAATAATCTTAGAGTAGAATACAAATAAGGTAGACGTGTACGAAATGACCCCATTCAATGAATTCATAATCTCACTCCCGAGCCTGCCAGGACGTTTCTTTCTGTACGCTAGCTTAACCTCATACCTGGGATGATTGAGATTCTTAATGGTAATTTATTGGTATTTCACGCATGTATATATATATATATATATATATATATATATATATATATATATATAATTATATAACAGCAGAACGCACATTCGAGACCATTTTTAGAAGAAATTTCAATTAGAAAATCTAACAGTAGACAAAACTATATTACTGACAGTGCAGAAAGTGTGTGTGGTTTCCTATAAAAGGCCAGGCTATTGGTGATCTCAGATTCTGGGCAGAAGGCAGCTATCATCCCCCATATTAGGTCGTTATTGTTGAAAATATTTTCAACACGTTTAAAGACAAGGATCAGCCGACATTGTGCATATCGGCTGATCATTGCCTTTTAACAGTAGCTATTACACCAAGTGATTATCATCCGTAACGGCCAATTGGTGTAATAGGGCCTTTACTCGTGGCTACAGAAAAACAATATCCCTGAGTCTTTGATTATTTCTAGCCTTAAATAGGTAATGTACTTTTAACAAACATAGCATAATTCAAATATTAAAAAAAAAACTTTAATATATCTTATTAGATAAAATATATAAAAAAAAAAAAAAAAAAAAAAACCTTTAATATATCTTATCAGATAAAATACTTCCCTTGTCCTCGAGCATCTCCCCCCTCCCTACTAAACTGTCGTCCACTCTGAAAAATCTGTTCGACCACAACTTTTGTTTACTGGTTATGATTTGGAGCAGCTCGGGGACCAGATAACAATCAATACAAGTCTATGGAGGGAGAAGAGAGTGCCTGGGAACACACCCGCAATACAGAGAGAGAAAGACTAACTAATAGACAACTTTCAGATACATCGAAGTATATGGAAATACCATTTAAGACCTAAGGTTATCTTCACACTAAAATTGAAGGCTGCACTGGAGGTCACCTATGCAGTACATGTGTGAGAGGAGGATACATGAAGCCTAAGTGTCAGCCAACATTATATAGAGTCTCCTCTATTACATAATATATTAAAGGGGAACTATCAGCAGGTTAGACAAATCTATATGTCCCTATTACACAGGAGACACCAAAAGGAAGGTATGTCTCTTATCTTCCTCCTTGGCGCCGTTTCGGTGCAGTAAGTCGTGTGCTCTACAGTTCGGTAATACGGTCTTTCTCTATGAGTTGTCTTTCTCTCTCTGCTTTGCGTATTCACCGGCACTCTCTTCTCCCTCCATAGACTTGTATTGCTTGTTATCTGGTCCCTGAGCTGCTCCAAATCATAACAAGCAAACAAAAGTTGTAGCCAAACTGATTTTTTAGATTGGGGCACCGTTAGGCGCACTGCCCACCCCCACAGCACTGATCCGCCCCCGCCCCGCCTACCCCTCTCTAATTATAATCAATGGAGGGGCGAGTCGAATTGGCGTTATGGGGGCGGGAAGCTCTCCTAGCGGTCTTACCAGACCGTGGTGCAAACAACTAACTGCACCGTAACAGCGCCAAGAATGACGGTAAGAGACATTCCTTCCTCCTTGTTGTCTCCTGTCCAATAGGGACATATCAGCAGGTTAGATTCGTCTTACCTGATCATAGTTCCCCTTTAAAAGAATATATATATATATATATATATATATATATATATATATATATATATATATGGTCCCTCTGGTCTCCTCTTAAACATTTGCATCCCACGAAACCATTTCCCTTTCTACATTAAGCCATTGAAGGTCACATGATCCCTGGCTAATAACATAGAGCCAGGGTTTTTACCTGTATTCGTCGATGATATGCTCCAGATGCGAAGTCACATCTCAGTCATTCCGGTTAAATATTAATAAGCTGAGAGAAAACATTTCTGAGATGTAATTGATTGGATTTGATAGATAGCGAAGGTCTCAGCAGATATGTAGAAAATGCACATGGGTGCGGGCGTAAAGTGGCTTTCTAGTTAATTATTTCCCATCAACACTACTGAATGACCTCAGTGAAAACAATCGCTCTCTAATGCACGCGGTCGGGCTGATGTTACGTTTCACAACCTTTTAGAAACTTTTTGCCTAAAACCCATTTGATGATCTTGTTATTATGCAATGGTTTTCAGCATGGGGGCAGCTAGGATTCATGGGGCCCCATAGCAAAAAACTGTACGGGGCCCCATGAATCCTGTACGCTACCTCCCCCCCACACACACACACACTGCCAAACACAGACAATGACGCACATATACACACACAGAGGCACCATTAACATATATACAGATACGCCACTGACATACACACATATATACGCTGTAATGTGATTACACTAGTGCTGATGTATACACCATGAATAGACTGTACACAGGGAAATCATCTCAGTGTAATAAGAAATACTCAACCAGAAATAAAAGAAAATGCAGCAGATATTAATGGTGGGTTCTTTTATTAGAGCCCAGCATTAATAGAAGCTGCTGCAGAACATCTTTGGGAGCAAACCTCTCAATCACTTGAGACACTACTGACATACACAAACACACATATACACCAGTGTTACAGACTATATATACATATATATATATATATATATATATATATATATATATATATATATATAGCCACAGATACATACACATACGTATATACCCATAGATACATATGCACACTCACTGACCCACATACACAGCACATACAGCTCCCAGGCTTCCCCCCTCCTCCTCCTGTAGCCCAGGCTGATCTTCACATAGAAGTATTGAGGACCCTTGGGTCATGTGATCATAAGGTCCTTCATCCCTCTCCTTCTGTACCGTGCAGGACCTGGCAGGTCCTGCTCCTCTGTTCCTCTCCTTTTGGTGTTCATCCTTCTCACCCAGCACTACAGTGAGGGGGCTGAACAGTGCAGTGGTAGGTCCCTCTTTCTCTCTGGACCCCTGGAAGAGCGGGGTACAAAGGTCGGCTCTCAGTGGCATACAGTACCTACCATGAAGGCAGAGCAGGCTTCCTCGGGCCCCCTTCCTGTAGGGGCCCTATAGCAGTCGCCTTCCCTGCCTTCATGGTAGCTACGCCACTGGTTTTCAGGGATATTCTGTTCTCATGTTGGCTTAGTGCAATGGTTTCTAAACTTTGGCTATAACTATAACTACCAGCATTTCAGAAGGCTGTCCCCTTTCTTAAAGGGAAAGTTTAGGCAGGTTGACTCTTTGTAAAAGGGCTGGGGAGGCTAAAAGAAATACTGTAATCTAACCTCCCCGGCTCCATCGCTAATGCTGCGTAAAGCTGCTCTGGTCCCCTGGGTCCTCACCCACTTCCTGGTTGAGTTGGGACCCCGGTTGTGACGTTTCAGTCCTCGCTCAGCCAGTCAGTGGCCGAGGCGTGACCCTATTATAGACGCTCACTGGCTGAGCGGACTTCACATGTCATATCCTGTGCCCCAACTCAGACCAGAAGCCGGCATCAGCGCTGAAGCCAGGGAGGTGAGGGCATGTTATTTTTTTCAGGCTCCACCCCCCTGGCACTTTTCCTATAAAGTCTGCCTTTCCGGACTTCGCCTTTAAAACAAATCCTACCACAGGGAACACAGACTATGAAATGGAGGCACAAAACACACTTTTTTGTGTTAAAATGGGCACAGCTTTATTTAACCCACAGGACTAAAACAATCACAAGAAGTATTAGGCCACTTGGATTCACGAATTCTGTAAGATTCCCAGCCATCTGATATACAGCACTCAGCGAGACAGCAATAAAGTGGGTGGCATATTCTGGCTTGCCATTCTAGCAGAGCCAGTCTACTTTAAAGCGACTCTGTACCCACAATCTGTCCCCCCCAAACCACTTGTACCTTTAGATAGCTGCTTTTAAATCAAGATCTGTCCTGGGGTCCGTTCGGCAGGTGATGCAGTTATTGTCCTAAAAAACAACTTTTAAACTTGCAGCCCTATGCCAAACGTGTCTTGGAGTATCTGTGCCCTAACTTTGCACGACCCCTCTGTCCCTCCTCCACACCCTCTTTTCTATTCCTCTGCAGTGAATACTGCATAGGTGCCTTAACGATCCAGCCCATGTGCCGTGCTGACACAGGTGATGAATATTAGAAAATCTGCCTGGAGCATTCCTAATGATGAGGAGGGCGGGGAGGAGGGACAGAGAGGTTGTGCCAGCCTAATGCACACACAATGCATGGCCACGGCCATTTGGCACGGGGCTGCAAGTTTAAAAGTTGTTTTTTAGGACGATAACTGCATCACCCACCGAACGGACCCCAGGACAGATCTTGGACTAAAAGCAGCTATCCGAAGGTACAAGCGGTTTGGGGGGTCACATTGTGGGTACAGAGTTGCTTTAAGTACATTAATGACCCTACTGATGATCCTCACTCCTGTGTTTAAACATTGTGCCCACCCCTGGATGGTGTTACCAGGCGGGACACTTCCAAGACTCAGACTGCTCACCACTATGAGATTTTATTTTAAATCTATTTATTTACACATTTTTCTACACCTTATTTAATACCATCAATGTATAACTTGGAACTACAAGTTCAGACAAAAACTGAAAATTTTGCTAAACAAAATTAATCCACAAATCACAAAGTGTTGTCTTTTAGTACTTAGGAGAGGAAAATCCCCCTGTGGAGGAAACCTCTAGTGAATCATGGTTGAAGAATTGCTGTTCTCTTGAAGCTTAAAGGGTTAATGCCAAAACTGTAACTCATCAATTGAAAATAAAATGTCATTGCATATCTGGTACCATTCACAAACAGATAAGATTTACAAAATTGCATGCATCATTACACTTGTAAAAGAGAAATTGTTTTAGAATAAAGATTAAAAAAGGAGAGGGCAAAAGGGGAAATGTTTATCTCCAGATCTTCTTGTGAGAAAGAGAGAAAGGGAGAGATAACAGAGGAAGCTATATAGTTAGACTCTTGCGAAAGAAAGGCAAAGTCTTTCGATTGTGTTGAGGCTTTTTGTCCCTCTTCAGCTTCCTTAAGCTTTTGTGTTGAGGCACAGCCAACCTTGTATAAGAGAGGCATATGCAGTTGTAGCAATGCACTACCTTGCTAACAGTAAATATGACTATCAAGCTCTTTAAAACTTACAACTTATCCCTCTTGGACTAGTGGGAATACTTCTAGGACAATCGCCCAACCCACACCCCTTGAAGCATGTTGTATAATATTGGTTGTCAATGGCGCGGACTAGGAATACAAATTTTACATTTTCAATCTAATTCTAAATCCTACCCTCCTCATAGCAATACATTAGGCATTTATATACTAATCCCTCTTAAAGCAGGTGCTTAAAGGGGTACTCTGCTGCTGTATGTCCTGGACAGTTCCTGACATGGACAGGGGTGGCAGCAGAGAGCACTGTGTCACACTGGAAGTCTGGGTTCAGGAACAAAGTTTGTGAAACAGTTAACATTTGGTGCATCACTTTGTTTAAACCAGGGTATCCTATGATCTGTTTCCACTGAGTAGATGCATGATCACATTGATTTCTATGTGAATATTAAAACATAGCAGACAGAGAGTGGCCCAATGGGTAGATGGTACTGGGTACCCCCATTCTATGAATTAGTGGGGGCTCAAACCCTCAGACCCCCATTGATCACTCATATATGGTATGTCAAGTTAAGATGCTATAACTCATTCATATACGGACCTTTATCTCCATATATTCCACTGACATGCACACGGCATAATGTAATACACAACCATCCCAGTGTTTATAGCAGGTTATGATAACTTGGCACAAACTGGCACATAAATAAACACTTTGGAATTTTGGCTCTAACGCCAGGTCACACTTATCAGTCTAGTAAACCATTTGAAGGTGATCCGTCTTTGGATATAATCCCATCAGACAAAGTTATAACACTTTACGGGATTTAACAGGTTCACACTTTCCTGTTTACATAAAGGACTGTAGGTTTTCATGTATATTTGCTGTATATTCCCTACTATGCTGTTTTTAAACATAGTTCAACGTGGCAAGATTTGTACTGTGGTATTGCCTATTCTTTATATATACTGTGTATATAAAAAAATTATATATATACTGTTTTCCAGGAAGTGAACAGACAGTGGCTGAGGCTGCATGATGTGCAGTTGTCTGGGCCTAGTGACAAGACTTATGGAGGAGGCATGGAGCAAGAAAAGGTGCGGGAGGCACCTGGGGAACCAGTAGTTGGCCAATGAAGCTATTGGGCCTGGGCTTGAAGATCACGGTACTGGCTTGTCCCATTGCATTCTTTAGAAGAGGCAGGAGCTCTGGAGGTCAAAAAGGCACTGGTGTCCTAGAGGCCAGCAGAGGTGGCAGAGGCCTGTGTATCAGGAGGTCTCTGTAAAGTGAGTGTGAGTCTTCATAATAGGAGTAGTAATTTTGCTTTGACATAAGGGACCTGGATGTTACAAAGTGCTGTGAGCCAGTGAAGGGACCACTGGCTGTGGAAGAGAGGGGCTTGCACTTGCAGTGGTGTGTATTGGCCACTGCTGTAGCTGTGTGGGCTGTGAGTGCATCATTAGAACATTGGTATATAGCTCTGAGAAGTCTGCACGAACGAGAGACCAAATCAGCTTGGTATAGTTAACATGCATGTAGCAGTGTTAGTGATATGTAACTATGCTGGGACCAGGGCTTGTGCACACTTGAAGTTCCTGACACAACCGCTGGTGGCGGCAGAGGGTTTATGCTCCCACTTACTACTGCCACAAATTTTATATATATATATATATATATATATATATTATATTCTCATCCCTGCACTACAACATGTGTGACATGAACAGTCTGTAGTCCTCTTGGAAATATGTCCTAAAGGGGGTCTCTGTATCAGGTACCCCCATGTAAAGTGAGGTTCCTTGCTAGGTATTTGCTGTAACATGGATGTGAATAACACTATTAGGAGGCCTGGTGTAGCTCACTGTATGTAATTTATCACAGACATTGAATGAACTGGCCGGCTCTGGGAGGTCAGGGAGGAAATAGCTGTGTTCTCATGAGGAAGCGTCTTTCCTGTTTATTACTGTCCAGGCAGTGCCGGTTGTCAGAGCCGCGGCTTCCTCGCTGCTTCCATTCTAAGAATTTCTTTTAAAGGGGAGATCCATTAAAACTTGTGCAACTTCAAAGTGGAGCAGTTGCCCATAGCAACCAGAATGCTGCAGTCACCGAGCTCCTGCTGAAATCTGGTTGCTATGGGCAACTGCTCAACTGTTTCAGGCTTGATAAATCTCATAGTTTGATTAGACTTATATTGTTCCTTATTTTTTTCTTAGGATTTGCTGGATGTTTGGTGGAGATGTATAATGTACGCCATCTTAGTAAGATCCTTGTTGCTGCCCATAGCAACCAACCACAGCCAGATGCCGGTATAAGGTCTACAACAACTACCGACGGATGATTTTCCATTACGTCCGATCCTAGACTATGACAAGGCTGTGGCACCACAAGGTCCAGCCTGCCTGCAGGTACCCTATGGCCCACAGTGCCATTCTGTATGGGCTCTTCACCCAGTGTGCCCCAGAAAAACAACACATAAATGGTTGTCAGGTGTAAACAGGTGGAGCAAATGAAGAAAATCCCCAATATCTATCAATATAGGTCACATACATAGGTCAAATAAACACGTGTTTGGTAATTCCCCACATGTATCATTACCATCTGGTAACTTCCTCAGGGGAATTTTGAGGAGACATGACAGCAACTTACACCTCATTATGTTAACTTCTAGCAAATTCCATACATTCCCAACACATACTTGCATACCAATAGATAAAAAAACATACATAAATTTACAGTGACAGTAGTGTACAAATACATATTACTTAACAACCCAATACCTACATTATCATAACCCCATGGCTAGAAACGCTGAGAAAGCAAGCGGTGATAGTAATGACTGCTCGGTGTGCGGAGGCTCTGTATCAGTAATGCTGGATCAGAACAGGGGACCAGAACTGCAGGGCTTAGACCGCCCACATTATTGGTGGCAGCAGAGAGGCTCCTTATTGCTGCCAGTCAACAGAAGTGCATATGTAAATAAAAACCTATACATTTATTTTATTGAAGTTATATTATGAAGTAATATAATTTTATTACAGCAATAAATTATAAGAAAAAAATATCATTACTCTCTTTAAACTCTCCCCCATATCCCTAAGCAAAAAGGGGACATGACTTTGGGAGGGGGACCTATAGGCCGACTTGCCTATATAGTGGTATAGCTATAAGAACTCTGGTTTCAGAGACAGGGTAAGTATGAGATAGAGATATACCTTCATGTCTTACCTTTCCTTCTCTCATCAGAAGAACTAGCAAAAACACCTATCCCTCACTTATACATAATTATTGTCTAAGAGCGTTCCTAGGAAATTAAATTAATTTGAAAGGCACTGCAAGCTAGCGAAGATCTCGCTGATTGGCACTTGTTTGTGTCCTTGAACGGCCGAATATCGACTGATCCCCCATATGTCTTCTTTGTTTTGCCTGTTGCCCTTGGTTATGACCCGCTAAGGTAGGTCAGGCATGCTCAGTTCAACTACAATCTCCAGGAAGTACTGGCAGATGATGTCCACTTGCAAGCTTGTGGGAAAGTGTGTGTACCATTGTATGGTAACAACAGGGTCACAGTTCAGAGAGGAAACCAGAGACTGATTAAATCCATGGGGAAGTGACGTACTATAAACAGCACATTTGTATTCCTTTACATATAAATGTGGTACACATCTGATTTTACCAGCTTTACTTTATGACACAACCCTTTTAATCTTCTAAGCCCACAGCAAGAGTAATTCTTCAGCCATGGTTCCCTAGAGGTTTCTTCCACCAGGGTCTTATTCGACGTAATAGGCTCCATTTATAGCTGCTGCTTGGACGTGCAGTTTTCATTTATAGTTTAAAAGAGTCACAGTATGCGGCCAACACACAGCACTGATATACACCATACTGTGTGATGCTGTATCTGAACACTATATTAGTATACACCATGAAGGGGAAGGGGTAGCTCAGGACAACATCCAACATAACACAAGCCCTGTATAAATCAGTGCCTCTCTGGTGAAATATGGTTCCTCTCTCACCACTAACCAGTCTGTGGGTGGATACAAGCTTTCTACTTTCCATAGTGATCAGCTCATATCCTTGCATTGTGGAATTTATCTGGACCCCACATTTCTGGGAAATCGCTCCGGTCCTGATTGCACAACGTCATGCCAGTAAAGGAAATCCAGCCTGATGGAGCCTGTACTGTAATAACCACAGGACATTCGTGTGCGATCATATTATAACATTTGCTGCTTTTACTCATTTCAATGTGATTGATATTGCACATGACCTTTGGCAGCGCGCTGACACAGCTGTGGCACTTATGTGTTATATCATGGGGATGTCTATTATCACAGCCCGTGTTCTCATGCTTATAATGGAGGATGAATAAGCTGACAACCATTAACTTTTTTTAACCCCTTCGCTGAAAACCATCATCTAGGTGGGGTTCTCCGCTTTGGACACTCATTACAAGCATCCTAAATATGATCCCATATTTACCTGCAGCGCCACCACAGGTGAAATGAAACATTACACAGTGGCCATTTATATCGATGGGCTTCCTTTGTAGTGCTGGACAGCACAGGTCCTCCGGAACAAGAAATAGTTTGCACCAGAGGCGTCAAACCCTCCGCCCTCCAGCTGTTGCTTAACTACCCATCATGCCTGGACAGCCTGGACAGCCAAAGCCAAAGCTGGAAGGCGGTGGGTTTGACACTTGTGCTCTACACTTTAGCCCAGAGATGAGCGTCTTGAACAGAGGGTCCCCCATTAACTTAGAATTAAGTTTTGAGTATTGAGTTTCTCAACTGGACAGCTACCTATAATGGAGTATTCCCATCTGAGAAAGTTATCCCTATCCCCACCCCTAGCCACAGCGATCAGGAGCCTCCATGTTGTCAAGAACGACCCATTAGAATAGAGTATGGACCCCATAGAAGTTCCCGGAAACAGCTGAAATGTGTACTCCACAGCTCCCATAGAGAATGAATGGAAGGGTGGCGACCAGCTGCTCCATTCTCCATGCTCCTCAGCAGTTAGACACCTCCTCTTCTGCTATGCCAGGCTGAGAAGAGGACATGGTCACATATCTCCAGTGCTGAGAACCTTCAGAGATTCAAGGGGTTATTGGTGGGGTAATTCTATTTTTAAATGAGAAATATTGGGTGAACAATTAAATAAGCAATACTCACCTCCCTGATCCTCTGTTGCTGCCCTTCTTATGATCCCCACCTCCCAGTCGCCTCTTGTCAAACAGGAAACAACTTCTCAGCCAATCGGTGGCTTAGGCTGGTCAGTGCAGCAGTCAGTGAATGGCCGAGCATGCATTTTGTTCCATTTCCTAGGTGTCAAGACCAGGAAGTGGTAGTCAGTGGAACCCAGTGAGCTTCAGAACAGTATGGATGGGGATCAGGGAGGTTAGTAACACCTATTTAATCTTTTCATCTATTCTTTAACTTTTATAAATACTTTTTTTTTTTTTACCTTTTCAACCTCTTTGACATACATATACAGTAAGTGGCTGATATTTGCTCACTCATTACATAAGCTGATGTCTTTTAGATTAAAACAGGCCCAGAACAACCTCTGTCCACAGCCCTTTTGGTGCTCATGGACTTTATAGACAGGAAAGTCATTCATTTTTATTTACAGCCACCTGATCTTATGGTGAGACAACCCCTTTAATTCCAGAGTATGCCAGCCATTGATGATCTATCCTGCATTCATTATCATAGCCACAAGAAAGAGGCAAACAATTGCTACAGATGATGACCTCAACTTATATAGTGACAGATTCTCTAAAAAGTAGTCCAGAAGCTATATATGGACATACCTGATTTGAAATTGTATACATGCAACCAACCAATCTGAACCTTGCCTATTTAAAGGGGTTGTCCAGGTTTAGGAAAAAAAACAAAAACATGGCCACTTTTTTTCAGAAACAGCCCTTCTCCTGGCTTAAGATTTAAAGAGACTCTGTCAGCAGGTTTATACTGTCCTGTCTCAGGGTAGCATAAACTAGTGACAGAGAAGCTGAACAGAATGATGTATCACTTACATTGTTCTGTGAAGCTGATCCAGAGATATCCTCATGACTAACATGGACAATAAGTAGTCCTCTCCATTATGTGCGTGAGCCCAGTAGTCCTGGATATTCATGAGAAGCAGAAAACTCCACCCACCAGCTGTTGATTGGCAGTTATCTATCCATGCTGTGTATAGGTGGTCAACTGTCATCAGCAGCTGGAGGGCGGGGAAAGGGGTGTGTTAAGGATCCTATTCTCCTGCATATTAGGAGAACGGCTAAACAGAATTATGTAAGTAATACACCGATCTGTTCAGCATTTCTGTCACTAATTTATGCTGGCCTCATTTAAGGCATCATAAACCTAGTGACAGATTCCCTTTAGGCAGGGCCCACTTAACAGTGTCATCCTCTACCTCCAAAGTAGTGACACCACTACGTGCAGGTAGGTTAGTTATATACCAGCAGTTAGGGGAGGGTGACCCTATTATTGTGCCTTGTGAGTCATGTATATTTTGCCTACCTGTGTACATTGGCATCCCATTATAACAGGTTGCATCAGACGGCACAATAGATAGTGTGAACCTACCCTTACGGTCAGTTAGTCATGTGGATGAATAACATTATGGGCCTATGGATCACATGGGGATTGCACAATGACTTGCATCTCATTACCCACCCATGTATCCTCTACAATTATAGTGATGCCAAATAAACTACACAAGTTCCTACTAGTAACATGTCTACATCACTTCAGGTGATTCATTTTAGTGCTATACTGGTATGAGGCGTGGAAGGGCTGATCTGCAAAAGACAATGACTTAGAGCGGAGGGGATGTTCCAAAAATGAAAGGAATTAACATGTCCGACTTAAATGCTGCCTGCAGGTCCATACGAGAACATCCAAGATCATGAATATATTTTCAGCTCTCGCCTTGGCTCACTAAGGAGTTCTAATGTTTCCTGGAATGATTATGGTAACACTGACACTAATTCTTGTATGGGCAATGATGAACATAGGTTAACATGTCCCCAATGTCTTCCAAACCCATATGTACAGTTTATTATTCCTGCCTATAGGGGGCGGTAATACACTCCTGGACACATGTATGTGATTATATTATATTATTATATTACAGCAACCCATAACTTTTGGGGGGGGGGGGGGGGGGGGGGAATTGTACAAGGAAAAAGAGGCTCTAGTGCCCCTTTGGGATAAATGGTGATCAGGGAAACATGCTTGTAGGTGGATCAAATAGCTCTATATCTGGGCCATCTAGATTCACCATGTGCTTGTGCCCTCTTGTAACCATTGCTTCCTACACCTCCTAACAGATTGGTCAGAACAGGCCTAGATGGGGGGCAATTTTTGTTGAACTCAGTCAAATTGGGGGAGATTTATTAAACATGGTGTAAAGTAAAACTGGCTTGGTCGCCCCTAGCAACCAATCAGATTCCACCTTTCATTTTCCAAAGAGTCTGTGAGGAATGAAAGGTGGAATCTGATTGGTTGCTAGGGGCAACTGAGCCAGTTTCACTTTACACCATGTTTAATAAATCTCCCCCATTGTCTTCAGGTGCATTATACAGTCAAGTGTAGCAACCAATCAGATTCCACCTTTCATTTTCCAAAGAGTCTGTGAGGAATGAAAGGTGGAATCTGATTGGTTGCTATGGGCAACTGAGCCAGTTTCACTTTACACCATGTTTAATAAATCTCCCCCATTGTCTTCAGGTACATTATACAGTCAAGTCTAGCAGTCACCGATCTCTCACCAAGATTTATGACTTATTTGTGGTGCCGCACGGGATCCCGGCCGGAGCGTATACTGTGTGAATACGCTTTGTCCGGGATCCCATAGAAATGTAGGCAATGTTCCACACTGCATAGCGATGGCAACAACGGCCATACTTTTACGTAGTATGAACATAGCCGGAAATACATTTCTCCTGGTATGCATCATATAATTATATGTTCTTCCTATAGTATGGGTGTTTTTTAAGCCTATGTTGCAATAAAGACTTGATAACTCCCTCTTTGCTCTTCTTCCTAGCAGTATATGCATATGCAGTATCTGTTAAACTCCCATTATATATCCAACAGACTTTATATGAACTTAACATAGACTTATATTTTTATTATATTTTACTCCTCCGCTCCCCCGATGCCCTTTTGGAAGGCTCTCTTTGGGGCAGAGTAAGGGTCATTTTAGTAAACGAGCACAGATCTGCTAGATCTGGACCTATTAGAAGGCTCCGTCTATCACTCTGTGTAAAAGAGACAATGATCAGATCATCGGCTGATCCTTGGTTTAGGTTTGGACCTAAAATCATCCGTCACCGACCACGCATTGGGCAATTGTCAACCATCAGCCACGCATTGCTATTACACGTAGCTGACAGACCGCTCAGATGCTGCTGCCACCAGGATCGGGAAGCTGCAGAGCACAGGAGAGAAGACCAGGGGTGGGGAGATACAAGGTGTTTGGGCAAGGGCTGCATGGACATCGTTAACGATGTCCATGCAGCCCTTGCTGCCTGATTATCGGGTCATATAATAGGTCCAGTAAACGAGCGCCGATCTAGCAGATTGGCCCTCGTTTACTAAAATGATCAGGCCGTAAAATAGGACCCAAAGTAGCCTCCGAGAGCCTTCTAATAGGGCATTGAGGGGGGGCAAAGGAGTAAAATATGACACAAATATAAATCTATGTTTCAAATTCATACATAGTCAAGGAGTGTCTGTTGGATATATAATGGGGGTATAACAGATACTTCTAGGGAGAAGAGCAAAGAGGGGGTTATCAAGTCTTTAGTGCATCATAGGCTTAAAACATTTATATTCTAGGAAGAATATAAGATTATATGATTCATACTAGAAGAAATGTATTTCCAGCTTAAAGAAGGATGACAAATAGGCAGTGCACTCTAGAACAGTGGTGTCAATCCTACAGACCTCCAGCTGTTGCAAAACTGCATGATGGGAAATGTAGTTTTGCAACAGCTGGAGGGCCTTGATGTGACCTAGAAAAAGCTGCTCCCCTATGTTATGCTTAGTACAGGGCCAGGGAGGATGCTGCATGACTCGTTAATCTCCTGCTTAGGCCCTGCACTTGGCATAATGTAGTGGATTAGGTTTGCCAGGAGTGCTCCTTTAAATCTTTTATGAGATGTAGGACACTATTAGCAAGATTTATCCTCGGCTTATTACAACCTACGTGTCCTGCCTTAATGGGCAATTTATCCTTCTGCCAGCTGTGTATACCTCCTATTATCATCCCCTCCTGAGGTCGCCTCCTATGTCCTAATTACACATGACTACATTGATTTAACAAAAACTGAATTTCATTTAAAAAAAAAATTCAGATTTGTTAGAATCCAAACTTTTGGAATTTAATTTTGGATTTCTTTCATCCCTACTCCTGTACACTGGGCAACTCAGAAAAACGTATCAATGCTGTATGCATTACTTCCCCTCCTTATATTCGCCCAGCCATGTACTGTTCCCATGCAGCACTTCCCCTCCTTATATTTATATAACACCCAGCCACACAGGGCTTTGTACAAGAGCAGGGACTCCAACCTTTAACAAGTGTCCCTGCTCCTGTACACTGAACAACCCAGAAGAAAGTGCCCATGCTGTATGCATTATTTCCCTTTGTTATAATAACCCAGCTATGTACTGTTCCCATGCATTACTTCCCCTCATTATATTCACAGAACACCCAGCCACACAGTACACTGTACAAGAGCAGGGACTCTAACCTTTAACAGGTGTCCCTGCTTCTGTACACCGAACAACCCAGAAGAATGTTCCCATGCTCTATGCATTACTTCCCTTCCTTATATTCACCCAGCCATGTACTGTTCCAATGCATTACTTCCCCACCTTATATTTACAGAACACACAGACACAGAGTGCTCTGCAAAAGAGCAGGGACTTCAACCTTTAACAGGTGTCCCTGCTCCCCTACACACTTTACATGGACAACCATTGCGCTTTCAAATCCGAATCGTTAACCGTAACAAGATCTCTCAGGAAAAAAGCGCTGACTATTACTCAATAAATTTTGCAGCATGTGCATGCAATGCTCTGCGAGGGATCTGCGTGCACTGCGGATGTGTCAGCTTCAGCAAAAGAGCAGTAAAGCATTCCTCTCCCTTGTTCCCAGAAGCTTTTTTTTAAAAAAAAAAAAATTGTCACCAGAGAAGCAAACGCTGTAATTTATTAATGCTTCTCCGCCATCCAGGTCACCTGATTCCCATGTGAATGTTATCTCAGGAACGAACATGTGAACTTTGATTCCTGGGGCCTGTCAAGCTTTCCCTGCATGCTTTTTAATAACAACTCTAGAGGTCAAACGCTATCCATCACAGCAATCCTGCAAACAATAGGCTTTCTTTCCAGCACAAAGGAAATGCACTTTGTTTCAACATTGCCACACAAAAAAAAAAAAAACTTTTGGTTTTTCATCCTAGGAGGTTGTTCTGACTAATCCTCTACAGAAATGCCTTACATTATAAAGGTCTAGACTGGGATAATTACCAGCTAGCTCTACAATGCAATACTAATACCTGACACTAGGGGGCGCTGTTGCATTGGCTAAATTACATTTTGATTGCTTTTTTTTTTTTTAGCAGATTAGAAAATGGAAGGAAGTGTTGTGTTTTTTCTGTGTCATCTGACAGTGGGAACTGTTTATAAACACAACTGGAGACAATATAGCTAATGGTGGAAGCCTGAGACTGGGCTGATACATTGTATCCCAGGGTACTGGGGATGGCACTGATGAACACAGACTGAGCAGAAGTTGTGGATAATGAAGCTATATAAAAAAAAAAGTGCAGCACAACCGAACCTGGCAGCTGGAGGATGACCCTGATCATTGGGTGCCCTGCTTCCTCTCCACGCCTCTATGGGTTGGGGGCTGGCCCCTTGCTTGCTACAGACTGCAATAAGCCGGGTGTAGGGCAGGAAGGACTTGCTAGTCACTCCTCCTTCCATGAGGCTGTGGGTTTGTGTGAGAGTTGAAGCAGGGAGAGCTCCCAGGGACTCACAGTTTTGGGGCGTCCTCCATTGAGGGTTGTGGTGGTGGAGGAGAAGAAGAAGAACAACAACAACAACAACCCTCCCTCCAAATCTTCTGCATGGATTATTGCTTCTTCTGAGGATCTAGAGTTTAGCTTCCTGCAGGACTTACCTGTGCTATTGTTACACAGACCCTTCCTATCTCTTTACACCTTCCTCATTGGATCCCATCTATTGCATTCCTATGATCTAGGGCTGGTAACCCCCCCTCTTCCTCTTGGACCTCCATGGCGACTGTGGTGGAGCCCATCTTTGGACTTTCAGAAGATGAAGTAAGTGCAAGTCTCTGCTTTATCTCTAGCTGCTTGGGTCAGGTTGCAAGTCCATGGTGCCTGATGTGGTTGACACTTTGGGTTTTATTGTAGCATGTCCCTGTGGAGGATGTGAGGACCTTGTCCAGCTGCTGTGGTGGGTATACAGCCAGGGATAGGAGATGCCAGGGGGGCACCTGTGCCAGGGATAGGGGGGCACCTGTGCCAGGTCTGGCTCTTGTCTCTGAGCTTCTTCTAACTGCATTACAGGAAGTTTCTCTGAAATGATCTGGGATGTATCAGTGAATGAATGGTCACTCTGCATTCTCTGCTCCCTGTATATCCAGGTGTATATGTGTATGTGTGTGTGTGTGTGTGTGTGTGTGTGTGTGTGTATATATATATATATATATATATATATATATATATATATATATATATATATATATATATATATATATACACAGAGCCCTTTCACCCATTGGATCTCTAATATTACCAGCTTAAAGGGGATGCGTGGTCTTAAGTTTCAACCAAAATGACTGTTCCTTGGGTTGAATTTTGGAACAGGTGATGACCGATCACCATGGTCTGGAAGACCTCAAGCTTTATATATATATATATATATATATATATATATATATATATATATATATATATAACACTTCACCCATTGGATCTCTAATATTACCAGCTACTGTGTAAAGTTTCAACCAAAATGATTGATCTTTGGGTAAAAATTTGGAATAGATGATGTCAGATGACCATGGTCTGGATGCCATCAGGTGTGTGTATAGATAGATATAGCCAGTAGTTGATTCTATGGGCGTTAAATTAAAGCTCTGTCACCTTACCCCCTGTGTGCCTGGTCACCTATGGGCTATATGGGTATGGCTGTATCAGCATTAGGATTGGATGATTGTTTATTCAGTGGTTGTTCAACCATCAAACTACTTCTATCCAAGATTCTTGAAGGGGGAGAAGTAGCTATGTACATTATGGGCAGTGTTCACATGTATTTTAAGCCCAAAGCAAGAGTTAATGAAAAACACAGAAAAGGGCGATAATTTATTTCCTAGGAGTTTTTCTGGGTTTGTTATGCTCCTTTTTGATCCAAATACTGTGTGTGTGAACATGGAGCGAGAGGATTCGCACCCTTCCTTCTAAGTCTGTCTATCTAAAATCTCATATCAATAGACTCATTCGTCACTCTATAGAGGTTGTCACCCAGCTCTTCGAAAACCCTGAATGTAACCATCTTGATCAGGCAGTGATGGGTATCCTGGGGAACTCTGGTTAGTTAGGCAGTCACTACCCAATAAAGATGAATGATCCAATGGGGGCGCTAAGTAGTTACATAGTAAGGGTAGGTTCACACTGGGTATTTCTCGCTGAATTTCCAGCGGATTCTGCATCAAAATGCATGCGGAAACCTCCAGTAATTCCACCCATAAAAAAATCAACATTGTGAATGTACATTGGCTTTAATGGGCTTTTCGCTTCTTCTTTCACACTGAGGAATTTCTGTGATGAAATTTCCGCCGTGGATCTGCTTTCCACCCGAAGAATTGACATGTCATTTCTTTTGGGCGGATTCCGCTAGAGGAATCCTATAGCAGCCAATGGGGCTTGAAATTCTGCTTTAATTCCGCTCCTATTTTGCCAGAGCTGAACAGGGGAGGAGTTTCAAGCAAAAAACTTTCCTCTACAATTCCTTGAGAATTCCTCAGTGTGAACCTACCCTTTGATTGAAAGAAGACACATGTCCATCAACTTCATCCAAGAGACGTTCTATATTTCTATGCAATAATGTTATATTGGGAGCATATTCCTCACCCAGCTTTCCCAGGATGAGATATAACTGGAAGTGTCCATATGGAACAGTATAAGAGATGCATTGTAGGGTTAGAAGATATCCTTGCGGCATAGAGATGTGGTAAATCCTGAGCACCTGATGATATATTAGAGGCTGGGGAGTGTCGGTGTGGCCCCCTCCCCATTGGGCTGGGTGTGTAGACATACATGTGTGTATTAGGTGCTGTAGCTGTAATCCATGCTCTTCTTCATAGCAGCTCCTGGAGAATAGGATCACATAGCGTGCAGCCCGGAGGTCAGGGGATGCTATGGAGGCTTAATCTGTAGGATTTACCAGACAGCATAGATTGAGGAGACCAGCACAGCCAGGATAGTGTTAACCTCTACACCACCAGACTTCTTCAAGTCTATCAAACACATGAATATAAGAAGATGGGACATTCCTAGTAAGTGCCATGTTCCTCATCTCCACTGCTACCCCTATGGATCAGAACTAGGTGGCATACAGGCCTACATTCCCTTCGTCACGTCTACTCTTACACTCCTAAACAACCAACCTGTCCTTGCATGTTGTTGGGAATATGACAGTTCTTCCTGCCCCTGATGTTCCTGATGTTGAAATATTGCGTCTGGATAGTAGACGTACCCAGACGATAATATATGGACGCTGGTATTCACACTGGTAACACTATAGCCAGGGGCTGTTCACATTATGCTTCGTCTGTATGTCAGAAGGCCATAAGTAAGGAATATTGTGACATATAGTGCAGTGTGCCTTTGGCGTAGCCGTGGGGCTCAGTAGACCGCCGTCGTCTAGGCGTTAGTGTCCTGTATATAATATATAATATATCTCTGAATACAGTAGACCTAACAGTCACAAGTGGCCTGTTGGATGTGTATATATATATATATATATATATATATATATATATATATATATATATATATATTATAAAATTAGTGTCATTTACCTCTTAGTAATGCTTACAGATCTAAATTTGTCATGGTTCTTGGTCGTTCTTGCTGCTGAAGCCTATGGCGATCGGTTGCTATGGCAGGAGGATGCTGACAGGTTCACATATCATCTGATAGGTGACCATGGTTACGCTAAGTTATAAAGTGAAGCCCTCTCTGTACAGTAGCTCTCTGCTCTATTAGAAAGGATCCTTCCCAATTGTTCATATCCCTTAATATAGTGTTCCCTAACGTGTAGCTTTTCAGCTGTTTTAAAACAACAACTCCCATCATGCCCTAGCAGCCTTTAGGTCTCTGCTCTGAGTAATGGCGAGGACCCCCCAATTGTTGATATACCCTAACAGGGCATTCCCTGACCTTTAACTCTTGTCATTATACCCCAAAGCACTCCCAACCTATGGCCACCCAGCTGTTGCAGAACTACAACTCCTATCATGTCCTGACAGCCTTTGGGTTTCTTCTCTGAGTATTAGAGAAGATTCCCACCCCCCACAATTGTCGATATACCCTAATATAGTGATCCTCCAGCTGTTGCAAAACTACAACTCCCATCATGCAGTGCCATCCTTGTCTCTCTGCTCTGAGTAATAGAAAAGACCCCTAATTGTCGATATACCCTAATAGTGTTTTCCATCCTGTGACTCTCCAGCAACTACAACTCCCATCATGCCCTGACAGCCTTTGGCTCTCAGCTCTAAGTAATTGACTAATAAATAGAACCCCCTCAAATGTTGATATACCCCATTTTTAGAGCATAGAGATAAGGGCATGCCATGATGGGAGTTGTAGTTGCTGGAGAGTCACAGGATGGAAAACACTATTAGGGTATATCCACAATTACAGGTTCTTCTCTAATACTCAGAGCAGAGAGACAGGGGTGACTCCTTATGATGGGAGTTGTAGTTATGCCACAGCTAGAGAGTCAAAGGTTAGGGAACACTGTATTAGGGTATATTGAAAATTTAAAGGGGTCTTCTCTAAAAGAGTGTCCAACTCCTGTCTCTCCAGCTTTTGAAAAACTACAACTCCCATCATGCCCAGACAGCCATCTTAAGTAATAAAGAAGACCAGCTCCAACTATCAGTATATGGCAGGGATGGGGAACCTTTGGCCCTCCGGCTATTGCAAAACTACAATTCCCATCATGCCTGGACAGCCAAAGTGAAGCTTTGTCTGTCCAGGCATGATGGGGATTGCAGTTTTGCAACAGCTGGAGGGCAAAAGGTTCCCCATCCCTGGTATATGGTATTTGTCAACCTCCATAGGTTGCAAAACTACAACTCCCATCATGCCTTGACAGCCATCCTAAGTAATAGAGAAGAAGACTACCTCCAACTATCAGTATATGGTATTTGGGGACCTCCAGAGGTTGCAAAACTACAACAACCATCATGCCATGACAGCCTACGGCTGTCATGGCATGATGGGAGTTGTAGTTTTGTAACCTCAAGATAACCCTGCCATAATATTGCCCCCATTAAAAAAGTAAAAATGACCCTTAATGACTTGCTGGGAGTTGTAGTTCTCCCACTATAACCAGGCTGGATGACCTGGGGGATTAGATGCGGCCTTTGCAGGGTTTTTAAATACTTTATAACGTGTCAGCTGGATGAGGTCTGGGGCAGGAAATCAATAATGTGATGTGTGCTAAGAGGAGTGATGAGCTGTCTCCTGTGTGTCTTCTCTGCAGACCAGGCACTGGCTGGCAGGGTGAGGAGTGCAGGCATTCTGCAGCAAGACAAGGCTGAATTCAGGGGGAATAAAGCTCAGGAATGAATCCCTCCCCTCTAATGCCTGTTATCCAGGGCTAAACGCTGGAGAATTCCTTCTGGAAGTGCGTGCGCGCACTCGGCTCTGCTACATCACTGTTCGCTTCCTGCATGAACCGCTGGCTGCAGAGACTCTGGAAAGAGGAAATGTTGTTCAGTAGGGATTGTCCCTGAGATTACTACGAAAGTAACACGCTTGTCATATTTTCTCACTGATGTTTTGGCGTGGCGCCAGCTACATCGCACTACAGGAATAGTAGAGCTGACTTTATTATTTTACACTTTGGAGCGACATCTTTCAGGCATAATAAGTTGAATTGGCCACCAGACCCACCTTATTATTTTAGGACCTGTGGATGAAAAATCTAGTGGTGACCTCTGACCCGTCTGTGATGGGAGGGTGAATATTGTATACGGTGTATATAAAGTAGCGTGCGACTCTTCCCCGATTTACCTCTGACCGCCTTTATGGTTTAGATACAGGATTAATCTATGTAGCTTGAATCACTATGTAAATACTTAACTATTCTGTATTGATCCTGAGTTACATCCTGTAATTCTTTTATTAGAAAAATAGAAAAATTAACAAACAAGGCGTATCTGGCCATAACTTAAACATAACAGTAAATTACATAAATAACAAATAATAATGATAAACCATTATAATAGTATAAAGCAAAATGAAATCTTTAACCTTTTGCCACCAAGCCAGCCCAGCATTCCTACTTAACAAAAATAAATAAATAAATAAAATAAAATAAATAAATAAAAATGTTATCAATCCAGGCAAAATAAGCCATAAAACTTAAACTACAAAGCCATCCTCGGCTGTAATCATAACTAAAGAGAAGCCACCCTGGCTAAAAAAAAACTCCCAAACCTGGGTTATAGTAAATAAACAAAACATAAACACACACATACAACCACCTCTAGACCAACACACGACCACCTGATACTACAAACAATAACTATACATGAACTGAAAATGAAAGCCATCCAGGCGTAACCAAAAGAAAGCTTATAACATATATCAGTATAAGAATAAAATACTAACTAACTAACTGGTTATTCCAGTACAACACTCGGGCCCGGCTGCCCTGAAAAACTAAAAAGGTACCTAAACCAGTAACAGCGAAAGAAAACACACAACAATTCTATCTATTACCCACGTGCCCCTCCACCTTCCCCTAGACCCCAGTGTGAGCTCAGTTCATGGAGTCAAAGTTCAGTCCATTTTTGGTGTCAGCTCCATTCAGCCCACACCTTCCCACAGACCCCGCCCCCCATATCCCCCCTCCCAACCTATTCTGTATCCCCTCATATATACAATATATACAATGACTATTATGTCCATAAAGCTCACATGGCTTATTCAGCCATAACCCTGCCTACACTTATCACAAAACATATATTAACATAAACATAGCACACCATAATAACATAACAGAACAATATTATACACAATTATAATAAGGCCCAAATTCGGTAGCCTGTAAGCCCTTTATACCTACTGCTGACCAGAAAAACAAAACAAAAATCTAAAGTGGCATGCACCAGCCCTCCACCGGGATCGGAGGATGGCAGACCGGGTACCAGAAATTTATAAACTATCCCTTACTATCTTACCCTACTCTCCCCCTATCTCTAACCCTAAGTTTAAACTGACCCTACACGCTTTCCCTACTGCTGTCCCTACCTGCTCTCTCCCTAACCATAATTATGGCACCTCACCCAGTGGGCTCAGTACCTAGGGCACAGCAAAAGAAAAACCTCTCCACAGGAGAGAAGCCCTACTGGTACCCAGCCTGCCATACCCCAAAGACCTGATCTTCCCAAGGTCACCAGTGATGTTCCTACAGACCTCCACCTCGGAGAGGACTCTACGCTGTGTAGATACTAGACACCGTGCGTTCCACGTGTGGTACCTAACCACTAAGCTGACTAGAAATAACGTGCAGCGATCTCGGCCACCCAGGTTCCTGAATGCCCCATAAGCCCACTCCGGATAGGTGAGGCTGAGTAACTGACTCCAACCTATGGAGGCGCCCACCCTGGTGTAAACCCCTATATTGAAGGGACATTGAAGCAGGAAATGATCCATACTCTCTAGCGTATTACCACACTCCTCACGGGGACACCCCCGATCATCGGAGCTCCTGCACTTCAAGTTGTCCCTCACATATAGCTTCCCCTGGAAACAGCGCCAGGCCAAATCCCAAAACTTCTGAGGGATCCGTTTCGAGTTTAAAAGACTAAGCCCAACCTCTAGATCCTGGCCTGGGCAGTCCCTGAGCGCCAGGGGCTTCTGGAAATGGGTCAACAGAACCCTTTGGTCAAGGAATTTCCTCGACTGAGTCCTGATCTCCCACATTCCCAGACCCCACCGACGTACCATCTTCAGAGTCGGTGTAGCGTAAGCCGGAAGATATCCATGGGGTGTACGAAGGTCCTTCACTCGCCCTCCGGTCTCCCATTCCTGGAAGAAAGGCCGAAACCATTCCCTGCAGGAGAGTACCCACGGAGGAGCCCTCTCTTTCCAGAGGTTTGCGATGTTAGCTTTCAAGAAGGTGTTCACTAAGAACACCACAGGGTTCACCATAGACAAACCCCCTAGTCTCCTCGTGCGGTACGTAACCTCTCTCTTGACCAGGTTCAGCCTATTCCCCCATAACAGCTGGAAGAACAGGCTGTAGATCCTAGTATAGGAAGCCTCTGGCAAGATACACACACTGCCCAGGTAGATGAACAAAGGGAGCAGGTACGATTTGATCAGGTGTACCCTTTCCCTTAAGGTTAAGGACCAACCCTTCCACTGGTCCACCTTCCGAGCGGCATTCTGGAGCCTACCATCCCAGTTTTTAGTGGGGTAATCACCCTGGCCGAATGTAATGCCTAGGATTTTTGCCGAGTCTTGGGGCTCTGGAAGGGTGTCCGGGAGATCAAACTCGGGATCTCCCCCTCCCAGCCAGAGACTTTCACACTTATCTGGGTTGATGCTGGACCCAGATGCCTCTGAGTAGCGGTCCACCTCCGACATCACCACATCGACCTCCTCTCTCGAGGACACAAAGATAGTGACATCATCAGCGTATGCTACCACTCTCAGGGTGGCTTCTGGCTCCTCCAGGCTCATCCCGACCCCTGCCAATGGTCCACAACCAACCCTCCTAAGGAAAGGGTCGATCGCGAACACATACAACAGTGGGCTCAAAGGACAGCCCTGGCGAACACCAGACCCAACCTCAAAAGAGCGGCCAGACCAACCGTTCACCAGCGGGAAACTCTCTGCCCCTGCATACAAGATCTTAAGCCAATTGACAAAAGTATCTGGTAGGCCATATCTCAGAAGGACAGACCAGAGGTACTCGTGGTTCACCCGATCAAATGCCTTGGCCTGATCCAAGGACAGCAAGTACCCCTTCCAAAGACCCGCACTACTCCGCTCCACTGCCTCCCTGACACTAAGGACAGCACTTAAGGTGCTTCGGCCTGGAACAGAGCAGTGCTGAGCCTCCGAAAGGAGCCGGGGTGCAAACTTCACCAGCCGATTAAACAGTATCTTGGCCAGAATCTTCCTGTCCACATTGAGAAGAGCTATGGGCCTCCAATTCTCAATGCGGCTCGAATCTTTACCCTTTGACAGAAGAATCAGGGCTGACCTCCTCATTGACCTTGGCAGAGCGTCCGAGGAAAGACACTCATTGAAGACCTCGGTCAAGAGGGGAACCAAGAGGTCCCTGAAGGTCTTATACCACTCAGATGTTAAGCCATCTGGACCTGGCGACTTCTTGAGGGCAAGCCCTTCAATCGCCAGTCTAACTTCCTCTTCCCTGATCTCTTCTGCCAAAACATCAAGAGAGGGGTCTACCCCTGGCTCAGGAACGGTTTCAGCCAGGAAACCCGACATCACATCTCGATCTAGATCCTTCCTCCCCAAGAGGTGTGAGTAAAAGGATCTGACGACCTCCAGGATCCCTGATCTGGACCGGTTTAGAGATCCCGTACTATCAACCAGTCCAGTCACAATCTTACTACTCACTGACATCTTACAGTTTCTGTAGGGGTCGGGCGAGCGGTACCTCCCGAAATCCCTCTCAAAAACTAAAGATGCGTGCCTATCATACTGACACCTCATGAGCAAGGCTTTCACTCTGGAGATCTCCTCTCTACTACCTCCAGTCGAGACGAGATGCTCGAGTTTCCTCCTCAGGCCCTGATACACACGATACCTATTCAGGGATCTGAGGCTCGAGAGCTGGCGGAAGAACCTCGCAACCCGCTTCTTGAATATCTCCCACCACTCTGACTTACTACTACATAGGCCCAGTAGAGGTACCTGACTCTGAAGAAAATCCTCAAAGGACTGTCTTACCTCTGCTTCTTCCAGGAGGGACGAATTCAGCCTCCAGTAGCCTCTACCCATCCGGGGGGTCTCTGAAACATTCAGGGAAAACAAAATTAGACAGTGGTCGGAGAACTCCACCTCAACCACGGACACTGCGGAAGAGACGGCTTCCTCCTTTAAATAAAACCTGTCTAATCTAGACCTGCAGCTACCTCGATGATAGGTGAAACCCGCGTGGCCCGAGGGTGTCCGGATGTGGGCATCCTCTAGGCGAGCTTCCCTAACTATACTAATCAGGGCCATGCTATCATAAGCCAGCTTGTCTTTGGCGCCTCTCCTGTCCTGAGACCTCGTGATAGTGTTGAAGTCTCCACCAAAGACCACCTGCCGACTCGTAAAAAGAAAGGGCTTAATCCTCATAAAAAGGCTTTTACGGTCCCACTTAGTCTGTGGGGCATAGATGTTAATGAGCCGGAGCTCTTGCCCCTTCATGAGGACATCCAAGATCAGGCACCTCCCCATTTCCAACTCGATAACCCGTCTACATTCTACAGGAGCGGTAAAAAGGACCGCCACCCCACTATACGGCTCAGCCGCAAGAGACCAGTGTGAAGGCCCATGCCTCCACTCTCTCTTGGCTTTTATTAGAGAGGCTAGATCTGTCAACCTGGTCTCCTGCAAAAACAAAATGTCGGCGTTAATACGACCGAGAAAATCAAAGGCTGCAAATCTAGCTGTATCCGACTTAATGCTGGCACAGTTAATGGATGCCAGCGTCAATGGGGTGAGTGCCGCCATCATGGGTGATTGAGTTGGACGGCCTTAAACCCCTACTTACTTGTTTTCTTTCCCTTTTTCTTTCCACCCCCTTCAACATCAGAGGAAGACCCCTTAGATGGTTCCTTAGACCGTTTTAGAGAGGTGGACATATCCATCTCTTGATCTTCACTTCCACCACCTGAGGCCACCTGACCCCCTGAGGAAAGTACCTCTGGGGGAGCAGGCTCGGCACCTCCTGGAGGTTCCTCTGCCCTAGACACCAGTCCCTCAACCTCCCCCTCTATAAATGGAGAGGTTCCTTCACTGAGGGACTGATATCTGTTAGATAGACCGATCAGAGGGGGGTCAGTCGGAGCTTCCTTTGACATCTGGCCTTTAATAATTTTTTGGGAAGACGAAGAAGTCGCCTTAGATTTTTTAGGCATCTTCTTAACATTCTTCCTTCTGCTGCGCTTAGGTTTTTCCTCTTGCCATCTCCCTCCATCCTCATCCAGACTTTCATACTGGGAAGAACCTGAGGAGATGGCTATAGCCTCGCTTTCCTCTTTGCGCAGTCTCCCCATCTCTTCATCTAGTTCAGCGCCCCCCAAAGCCTCAGCCTGACCATCTGAGCCAACGCCAGGAGCAGGACCCTGGACTACCCCGACCATCTTGGAACTTCCAAGGTCCTTGCTCCCTCTGCGCATTTTCTCTCGCCTAAGCTGAGTGGGGCTCTTACGCTTTTCCTTGTCAGTTCTCTTCCTTGGCTCTGGTGCTCCCTCTCCTCTGCTGGTCCCCTCCCCCGCTGAGGCAACCTCAGGGCTCTCCCCAGCTCGGGTGGCTGCAGCATAAGAGAAAGAACGGGGACACCTACTAAATGGGTGACCAAGGTCACCACACAGGTGGCACCTAATCCGGCCACAGGATGCAGCAAGATGACCCTCCGCACCGCACAGTGCGCACATCTGCTTAGAGCAGTTTGCGCTAAAGTGGGTGGGATCACCGCACCTGTGGCACAGCTTCGGTTGCCCCTGGTAAAAGACCTGGATTCTGTCGCGACCAAGGAAAGCGGCTGATGGTATGTGCGCAACAGTATTGCCTGAACGTTTTAGACGGACTGAGAACGTCCAGGCCCCAGACCAGATGCCATGCTGATCTAAGTTCTTCCGGGGAACGTCCGTCACTTCCCCGTACCTGCCCAACCAAGTCATGATGTCATAACAAGAAAGTGATTCGTTACGTGTCAAGACGGTCACTTTCTTTACCATGCTCTGGCGAGATATCGCTTTAACAACGAAATCTCGCCATCCGGGCTCGTCCTTCACCAGCTCATAATTAGACCAGAAAAGTTCAAGCCCCTCTGGTCTTACAAAGCTGATGTCGAACTCAGAGGAGCCGTAGGGGTGGATCAAGGCAAAGATGTCACTGGCCTTGAACCTCATCTGGAAGAGAAGCTCCACCACCTTTCCTCTCTGTGGGCACGCATCACTGCCTCTCCATACCAGACGGGCCACGTTCCTACGGCCCACCTCCTGCCCGGGTGTTGGAAGCGACCAGACCACTTCCCCATTGTTCTCTCGGAAGGCTCCAAGTCCATGTCTTTCTATGTAGAAGGACAAGTCGACCTCCCTCCCCTCTACCTGGAGCGTTCTATCTCCTTTCCTAAGTGCCTCCAGAAGGCGTCGTTGCAAGTGACCCTCCCCAGGGGGTGGAAGTGAAGATCTCCCTGGACCTCCGGCTGCCGCAACATTAGCGTAACTCCTGACGGCAGCCGGACCCGGCCCTGACTGACTAGTAACCGCATTACCAGAATATACCCCAGCAATATCTGCCCTGAGAATTGCCACCTCTCCAGTGGCACCTGAAGGGTTAACTTCACCACTCCTAGCATTCAAACCACTCACATCCCCATTATGCACACCACTACTACTCCCATCAATAACACCACTCCCTCCCCCAGTCTGCACAACATTCATGCTACTACTACTACTCCCCCCATCCGTCACCTCCATACACTCAGTAGCTGGGCTGGCTTTATGGATCAGTGTGGCAGGTTTTAGCACTGTTTTTTGTGTCTCAGTCCCAACAGTTTCTTTAGCTGCGGATGCCATGACAGGTGACGCACATGGCCCCGCATCACTACAAACTCTCCCGCTGAAACCCATTATAGGCTCCAATGTTCTTGACCTGGGAGAGTTGCTTATTACGTTCCCACAAGATGCGCCTTCCCGCTGCGATCCCACAGAGCCCACAGCAGGAGACACGGCAACCGGAACCGCTGTCAGTCCAGGTAGATGTGACATACTGGAACTTTCCGCACCAGTCTCTGATGCCCGGGCACCCCCCACAAAGGAGCGTCCTGCAGCACCCAAGACTCCCGAGAGGTCCTGAACCTTCCTGTCCGCCCCTTCTTTACTATGGCCGCCCCCACTACTGACACAAGCAGGAGCGGCTTTCTCCGCCATTTTGCCATCTCTCTCTCCTCCTTGCTGGCCCCATTCCACATCAGAAATGGGGACTGGCAGTGTAGAGGAGTCACCAGCCGCCCGGACTGACTTCTCAGCCGCCCCGGACTGCTGGAATGGAGTGAACACAAGACTCACACTCTCTTGCTTTTTTGCGGCTTTTCTTTTTACCGGAACATCCTCACCGAGATCTTCTCCAAAGGTGAAGGCCTCCATCCTCAGGGGGGACTCCTGCCTGACTATGGCCTGTAGTAGTCCTCCATCTGACAGACCATCATCATCATCATCATCATCATCCTCATCAGTGTCTGGCAGAGCCACCTGCGCTGCCATAATGCTGTAGCTCTCCTGCATGCTTTGGGGGGTACTTTGGGTGACATCAGAGGGGTCCTCATTCATCACACAGTCCTCCTCCTTACACTCCACCAAGTCCTCAGCTTTTACAGCCTCCTCAGCCTCCATTTCTTCCTCCTCTCCACTACTACTCTCCCCATCTCCTGCAGCATCACCCCCATCATCCGCTCTGCTGCTAGGGGATTTCATAGTGGCAAAGCGATCCTCATTGCGCAATTTCTCCCTGAACAGGTCGCTCCCTTCTAGGATGGCCGCCCTCCTCTCCTCTATCCCCTTTACCTGGGCACTCAGGGACTTGATCCTGGGAGAGAACTCGGGCTTCTTCCTCTTGGGAGCTGTATTCGCCTGGTACCTCAGAAAGCGCAGATCTTCTCTTGCTGCCTTCAGTTCTTTCCCAAGCTGTTCTTATTCCGCAAACTTAGCGGTGATGCGGAAGCAGTATGTGCTGGCAGACTCCTTGGGGCCTCGCTCACCCCACATCTCCACCGGCTGACTCCTGGACACTGCTGGAGTTTTCTTAGCTGCAGATTTCTTTCCTCCATCACTGGAAGCCATTGCCTGGGGGCCAGGGGCCACATTGCTGCGGACCCTTCCAGATCTCCTCAGTCCACAGGCTGGAGCGCTGGCCGGTAGCTTTTCCTCTCCACCCCCCGCCGGCCTGGTTCGGGAGATGGAGGCCTTGGATTCCCGGGGATCCATGCTGAAAGCCTCTCCCCAGAAGCCTGCCACACTCCTGGGAAAGGCAGGTGGAAAATCAGCCTCTCTCTCTGGAGCTCAGGAGCACAGACGGACACACCTACACACACTGAGAGTGACCACACCCGCCTATCCTCCAGTCTACTCCAGAGCTGCACTCACTATTCTGCTGGTGGGGTCACTGTGTACATACATTACATTACTTATCCTGTACTGATCCTGAGTTACATCCTGTATTATACTCCAGAGCTGCAGTCATTATTCTGCTGGTGGGGTCACTGTGTACATACATCCTTTACAGAGACTGGCTCACATATTGTACCACCTTCCAGAGCTGTATTCATAATGCTGCTGGTTGTTATCGGAAATAGTTAAAACGTCAGTTTTTTTTTTTCTCTATCCGATCCAGTTATTTAGTCCTGATCACTTATATAGTGCCTGCACATACCATGTTGCTGCACAGAGGTTGTTCTCACAATCTAATCTCCGCACCTCCAGTGTGCACAGTCTATGGCTGTATAGTGGTTATTTACATGTTGCACCACAGATCACAATGTCTTATGATGACATACGTTGTGTAAGACACGTTCTGTGTGCTGCTTGTTCTTTCACCTTATCCCTTTTACTAAATCATTATAATAATTGAGATTATAAGTTGTAGATACTACTTGTATAGGTGTGTTGTGTTTGTTTTTTATTTATTTATTTTTTTTAATTATGATGCGTGTCTCCTTTTTTAAAGGGGTTTTCCATTCAAACATAACTTTTGATATGTTGCTGCCCATGGTAAGACTAAAAATTCCTTCCATACTTATTATCTATTCAGTCTCCTTCCCCCAGTTCTCAGCTGCTGCTTTCTGCTAAAGACATAAAAAACTGTGTGAACTTTTCTCTCTGTCTCTCCCTCCTTTCCCCTCTGATGTCACAGGTCCCTGATTGGCTTTATCTGCAAATTTGTAGCTTCTTTGTAATGCTGGGAGGGTTATTCTGAGGTCAAGTTGCTAAAGAACTCAATGTGATTAATCCTCCCAGCATTACAAAGAAGCTACAATGTTGTAGATACAGCCAGTCAGGGACTTGTGACATCAGCCGTCTCAGAAGGGAAGTGGGAAGAGGAGGGGGACAGAGAGAAAAGCTCACACAGATTTTTGTGTTTTCAGCAGAAAGCAGCAGCTGACAACTGGGGGAAGGAGACTAAATAGATAATGTGTACGGAAGGAATTGTCTGTCTCACCATGGACAATAACATATCAAAAGTTATGTTTAGGGTATAAACCCACACACCGTATACGCAGCGTATTTACTTCTGCGATACGCAGCAAATACGCAGCATATTAGATCTAAATAACTGAACACAGCATCAAATCTGTACCAACAAATCTGCTGCGTATTTGTTGCGTATCTGCTGTGTATACGGTGTGTGGGTTTGTACCCTTAAAGCGACTCTGTACCCACAATCTGTCCCCCCCCCCCCCAAACCACTTGTACCTTCAGATAGCTGCTTTTAATCCAAGATCTGTCCTGGGGTCCGTTCGTCAGGTGATGCAGTTATTGTCATAAAAACAACTTTTAATCCGGCAGCGCTGTGTCTAACGGCCGGGCTTACGTTTGTATATCCATTAGGCTGGCACAACCTCTCTGTCCTTCCTCCCCACCCTCCTCATCATTAGGAATACTCCAGGAACATTTACTGCTGTTTCAGCTTTGCACAGGTGTATTAACGATCCAGCCCATGTTCATTATACACACAGGTGGGGAATAGGAAGCAATCTGCCTGGAGCATTCCTAATAATGAGGAGGGTGGGGAGGAAGGACAGAGAGGGTGTGCCAGCCTAATGCATATACAAATGTAAGCCCCGGCCGTTAGACACAGCGCTGCCGGATTAAAAGTTGTTTTTAGGACAATAACTGCATCCCCTGCCAAGGACAGATCTTGGATTAAAAGCAGCTATCTGAAGGTACAAATGGTTTTGGGGGGGTCAGATTGTGAGTACAGAGTTGCTTTAAGTGGAATACCCCTTTAAAAAAGTCTTTCCAGGATTTTGCATAGATTACCTATCCTTTCGACTGGCGATCGGTGTGTGATTGATGTGGTCTAAAACAATCAGCAGATCATAGGGACATCTATATGCTCTTTCCAACCTCCATCTAGATAAAAGACCCCTGGCTGGGTCCACACTACGTTTTTGCAATCCGTTTTTTTTCCTTCCGTTTTCACAACAAAAAAAAAAGGGAAAAACTGATGGAAAAAACGGGTACAGTTGTGTGCATCTGTTTTGATCTGTTTTTCATTAACTTCCAAAAAAAATTATCAAAACGCATCCGTTTTTTTTTAACGTACACAAAAACGTAGCTGACCTTACTTTTGTGTGTGTTAAAAAAACTGATGCGTTTTGATTCGTTTTTTATTATAATGGAAGTCAATGTAAAAACGGATGCACTCAAATGCATCCGTTTTTATATTGAAAAACGTGACATTAAAACATTAAAAAAATTAGAATAAAACAATAACATAAAGCAAAACCTATGAGTTCCCAGGCCCTTGCGCTGATGTCATCGCATGCAGAAGGGCGGCTACACAATGTGAAGAAGAAGAAAATCTGCTGGTAGAGACCTTGTCGTGTGTCTATGAATAAAACCTGCATTTCTTCTTTAGTCCTCATGTCCCATGGTTATTGTCACCATCATCATCCTCATCACCATCAGGCTTCACCTGTTTTACTGGGTCTGAGAAACAGTTGTAGGAAAATTACCCAGCGCTACGATACCTGCAGTATTGTTTTGGTGTTTTTCTAGGTAATTCAGGTACCAGCATCTCTTACAGAGCTGGCAGGGAAATTGCTGGAATTCATTAGCGGGAATCACTCACAGGAATCTACTAGACCAGTCTGCTTCAACTGGTGCTGTATACAGATAGGATAGAAAATTCATAGGCAAAAGCAATTGCTAACATTATAGTAGTTATATTCTTGTATATAGGAGCAGGATTATAGTAGTTATATTCTTGTATATAGGGGGCAGTATTATAGTGGGTATATTCTAGTATATAGGGGGAGTATTATAGTAGTTATACTCTTGTATACAGAAGCAGTATTATAGTAGTTATATTCTTGTATATAGGAGGCAGTATTATAGTAGTTATATTCTTGTATATAGGGGACAGTATTATAGTAGCTATATTCTTGTATATAGGAGCAGGATTATAGTAGTTATATACTTGTATATAGGAGCAGTATTATAGTAGTTATATTCTTGTGTATAGGAGCAGTATTATAGTAGGTATATTCTTCTGTATAGGAGCAGTATTATAGTAGGTATATTCTTGTATATAGGAGCAGTATTATAGTAGTTATATTCTTGTATATAGGGGGCAGTATTATAGTAGCTATATTCTTGTATATAGGGGGCAGTATTATAGTAGCTATATTCTTGTATATTGGAGCAGTATTATAGTAGTTATATTCTTGTATATAGGAGCAGTATTATAGTAGTTATATCCTTGTATATAGGGAGCAGTAACATAGTAGTTATAAAATGTGAAATGGAGAAAATAGTGCAGCTGCACCTCACACCTATGGCTGATACTAAAGCCACTAAGCTACTTTAAAAACAAACACCAGGAATTTGGTATACAATTTGATCAAACCATACTGCCCGTGTACCACGTGCAGGTATCCTGGTTCACACGGGTCCCTACGCTAACTCCGCACCGTGTCAGTCAGTGACTGCCTCCCCCGCAGGCGCCGCCAGCGGAGAACTCTGCCCCCAAATGACACAAGTATGAATATGGTACCATATACCATAATACCATATTCATACTTGTGTCATACTTGTTCTCCGCCGGTGGTGCCCGCAGGGCTTGTATGGGGCATTTTGGGTTTGGTCCTGTGACATTGGGGTTGCAGGGCCATTTCATGGCCTCCCTTCCCTGCACGTGCACGCTTTGCGGGGGAGGCAGTCACTGACTGACACGGTGCGGAGTTAGCGTAGGGACCCGTGTGAACCAGGATACCTGCACGGGGTACACGGGGCGTATTGGTTTGATCAAATTGTATACTAAATTCCTGGTGTTTGTTTTTAAAGTAGCTTAGCGCCTTTAGTATCAGCCATAGGTGTGAGGTGCAGCTGTACGCTTCTCTCCATTTCACATTATAGTAGTTATATTCTTGTATATAGGAGCAGTATTATAGTAGTTATATTCTTGTATATAGGAGCAGTATTATAGTAGTTATATTCTTGTATATAGGAGCAGTATTATAGTAGTTATACGAACTGGAGAGAATGGAACCGCTGCACATCCCATCTATGGCTGATACTAATGCCGCTAGGCCTATATTAAAAATCAACACCAGAGTGTCTGTATATGAATTGATCAAGCCATATTGCCCCGTGTACCACCGCCCAGGTCCTCTGGTCCACACGGGTCCCTACGCTAACTCCACACCGTGTCGGTCAGCGACCGCGAACCCCGCAAAGCGTGCATGTGCAGGGAAGGGAGGCCATGGAACGGCCCTGCAACCCCAATGTCACAGGACCAGACCCAAAAAGCCCCACCAAAACCCAGCCAGCACCACCGGCAGAGAAGGCTGCCCCCAAATGACACAAGTATGGATATGGTATTATCCAGGCCCCCGTCCCATGGCCCCCGTTCCCTGACTGTGCACGCCTGCGGGGTTGGTGGCCACTGACTGGCACGGTGTGGACTTAGTGTAGGGACCCATGTGTATCAGATACCGGCACGAGGTACATGGGGCAGTATGGCTTGATCAATTCATACACAAAATTCTGATGTGTTTTTTATTTAGCCTAGGGGCACTAGTATCAGCCATAGGTGTGATGTGCAGCACTCTGTTTCTTCCCTGAACCGCATTATAGTAGTTATATTCTTGTATATAGGAGCAGTATTATAGTAGTTATATTCTTGTATATAGGAGCAGTATTATAGTAGTTATATTCTTGTATATAGGAGCAGTATTATAGTAGTTATATTCTTGTATATAGGGAGCAGTATTATAGTTGTTATATTCTTGTATATAGGGAGCAGTATTATAGTAGTTATATTCTTGTATATAGGAGCAGTATTATAGTAGTTATATTCTTGTATATAGGGAGCAGTATTATAGTAGTTATATTCTTGTATATAGGAGCAGTATTATAGTAGTTATATTCTTGTATGTAGGAGCAGTATTATAGTAGTTATATTCTTGTATATAGGGAGCAGTATTATAGTAGTTATATTCTTATATAGGCAGGAGTGTTGGGTTATAATGCAGCAGAATGATAGATTTGATATCATGAGAGTCCATGGTGCAGCATCTTTAACTCCATGCTATTTCCCTAGTCTTCTCTCTTGTATTAGAGGTTCATGTCTCGGTAACCTTGATCCCTTGAACTTTTATGCCTCATGCAAGTGTAATGGATATTTTGATGTTTTTGACCTTTAAGGGTAAAGAGGTTAATTGACTCAAAGCTGTAGAGCGAGTTTTAGGATAACTGCGCAGTTCTGGAAATGCTAAAGGTGAAGATTCCTTCTGACAGGGTTACGTAGACAGAGACAGGTGTTTATTATGTATTTCATCAGTTATAATATTAACCATATTGGTGGTTTTTTTTTTTTTGTGGAATTTGCTACAGATTTTTCATGGATTTCACTCCTGCTGAAGGAGACAGAAGCAGAATGCAGTATGTTTTCTATGGCAGCCTGTATTCTGCCTTTGCCGCAGCTGATCCAGGTCCCATGTGCCACTATCTTGCTGTGTATTAATGTGGGTTTGTTTTCCTTCTGCTATAAGTTTATTTTGGCCTTGTGCTGTGGAAAAAAGAGGCATTGAAGAACAAAGATTTCCTTTCTTACTCCCGACTTCTAGGGCGCTGGAGGCAGCCAGGATGCAATCGATATCCGAGATATGAGACCTCACAGGCCTCGTGCTCTGCATTCAGGACAGGGATCAATATTATCTGCTTATGTTATAGATACCTGATAAATTACTGTGGTATAACTAAAAGGGGTCACTTAAAGGGAACGTTTGATTCTTTTTCCACTGATGAGAACTAGATTCAAGAACCCTTTTTCCCCAATCTGTTTCTATGTCATGTTTCTATGTTATTGTATTTATACATTTATGTATATCAATTGTATTGAAATAAATGGGAGAGGTATCTGGGCATGATCTGTGACCTTTGCAGAGGACATTCCACAGGTTGCTGCTGTTGTCTATTACTGGCATCACCTGTCGCTGTAATCGTGTACAGATCGCTTTACAGCAGACTCTTCCTTATCATCACACACAGAACAGGAAGTCTCAGCTTAGTTGTAGACCTAGTGGGGAGATTGGAAACTGCAAGATTTCAGGATTATTTTATAATGTAGACATAAAATAAAATAAAAATTAAATTAGGGAAAACATTGCAAAAAATGTATAAATATGTTTAACAAAAACACTTAAATTAAACTGTAGGTTGTATTTTGATGCCAAATTTTCTTTAAAGGAGAGGTCCGCCATTTTGAAAATCTGCCAGCTGTTGCGGGGAATTTAATTAAGTGCAGACCTGCCTCTCCCCGTGCCTGCAGTGATCAACGGGACCCGGCACTGACACGTCACAACCTGGCTGATGCACTGACTTCTCAGCCAGTCAGTGACTGGGGTGGGACGCCACTTCAGTCACTGATTGGCTGAGCAACCACTCCATCAGCCGGGACGTAAACACAACTTGGGGAAAAATGCTTTCCAGCAGTGGTCTCCAGGCCGTGTCCGCCGCTCATCGCGGACAGGGGGAGAGGTAAGTTTGTACTTATCAAATTCTCCTCTGCCGGTTTTTCAAAACAGCTGGACTTCTCCTTTAGCTTGAAAATAATAGCTTAGAGAAGTCACATTGTCTTCTATAGGAGATTTTTCTAGACATGATTTGTGACCTGTGGAGTGATGAGGTGCGATCTTCACTTAAATACTGAGATCCTGTGCCATCTATATACTAGCATCACCTAGCGTAATCCTGTATTTGATAAGGAGACGGCTAAAGTTTTCTCTTGAAAATTGGAACAGTTTTTTAGTGTTGGTGGCAAGAATGATAACTGCAAGAGTTTACAATGTCAAAAAAAAAAGAAAAATGTAATTCTATTTAAAAAAAAAAAAAAAAAAAAAACAACTCTTAAACATGATTTAATTTTCCTTAGATCTTCCTGGTACTTTAGAATCCATCAACTGGTATAAAGCCTCCCTCACCCCCCCCCCCCCCCCCCCCCCCATACATTTCATAATTTTAACATGATACATGTTTTAGGCCCCTCTCTTATTCCATGTCTCCAGGGAAGACCTAAAAAAATAGCATAAACTTAGCAATAACTTTTTTAGCGGTCAGACACTTCCACAGAGGAACCGAACTGCCTGAAAGTGAGGAAGAGACTGGGCCTTTGCAGATTTGAATAAAGGGATTCTTGATGGGGACTCAGTTTGTTGGTGTTTTAGGCTAGGTTCATACTACGTAAGTTTCCGGCCGTAGCGCGCTCCGTGAATAAGCGCCCGGAGATTTACGTAGTTTGCGTACAATGGAAAGTATACGATCTACGGCTGCACAGTTCACACTACGTAAGAACTTACGCCCGGATCGTACGCGGCGCCGTAAAAAATTAACCAGACCATTGTTTCAGGACGGAAATGCTGTAACTTACACCTGTAGCGTAACATGCGGTCCCGTACGGAGTGGTGATTTCTTCTTTTTGACACTTTGATTTGCCGATCCAAAAGTTTCTGTGGGGTGTCCGGGGCTAGCCGAAGATATCCAAGTAAAAGACCGCTGTCAGATCGCTGCGTACGTAGCTTACAGGCGTAAGTTCTCGGACCGTACGTAGCCGGCCGCAACTTGCGTAAATCCCGGCCGGAGTTTTACACGTATATGTCCGGCCGCGAAAAATGTGCGGCCCGGACATATACGTAGTGTGAACATAGCCTAAAGGTGTAAATCCCAGTGTGATTATTTGTGGTTGGAAGGGTTATGGAGGTTTATTTTCTATGCCTCTGCCTCTGAGCTTCTCATTGTTTTCTTCTCTCCTTTTGTTATCCATCAAAGTCTAAGGGGGGCATTTATTAAGTCCGGCGTTTTTTATGCCGGACTTATAAATGCCCCCGCAGCTCTGGCGCTACGGAGATTTATGTAGAGGCGGACTGCCTCTACATAAATCCCGTGCGCTCCGGGTGCGCACCGCCGAAAACCTACGCCAGCTGAGGACTGGAGTAGGTTTTCGGCGTACATTTGGGCGGAACGGATGGTAAATCGCGCAGACTCTGAGTCCGCGCCCTCCGTTCCGCCCACTACACGCCCCCTTTCCGCCCCCCTGGCGTACTCGGCGGAAAGTGCCGATTTGCAAATATTTTATTTGCAAATCGGCCATTTGCGAATAAAAAAATACGCAAATCGGCACTTTCCGCGAAAATCAACCGTTCGCCGGATGATACATGTGGCCCTAAGTGTTAAGTTTTTTTATTTATTATTATATCCATATAATCTTTAGTTTTGTTCTCAGAGGTTACGGCGATGCCTTCCTGACTGACAGGTTCTACAGGTGTCCTGATGCTGAGACACATCACACAGCCCAGGTGACAGGATGATATATAGACCTGTGCTGTTTACTTAGCCAATCTGTACAGATGAATCTTAAAGTGAATATATCACAATTTTTTATTTTATTTTTTTATTTTAAAGATTAGATATGTAATCTGTTTCTATTTTCTGAATGTAATTTTTTTTGTTTTTTTAAACTGTACATTATTATGGAGGCAGCCATCTTGCCTGAGCTTTTTGCAACAGCATTTAGATATGCTTTACAGCAAGCTGCATTGCCATAGGCAGGGCTGGATCATATTCTCCTAAAGGGAAAGTTTTCTAGGCATTTCATGGGACCTATGCAGGGATTATTCTACAGGGACAGGGAGGCAGAGCTCTGAGCATTGGCTTTTTTGGTGTATTATCTGTCATATGTCAATTTTAAAATCAAACACAGGATTACAATGAAAGGTGACACTGCCGGAAAATAATCTGTGCATAACAGGAAGTCTGTTGTAGGCCTAGTGGCCAGAATGGAAACTGCAGAATCATCGAAAGTTCTTTAAAAATGTGTTTAATGGAAAAAAAGATTTAATGAATGAATTTCTGGCTTCACAAAGTAGAAGAAGTAAACTATGCAAGTAATATTTAAACTATACAAAGTAAGAGACCTTTCAGTGTTTCTTTGTTTGCATTAAGATTGCCCAATCAACCAACATAGTTATCCCTAAGGGCAATTCCTGTTGCCATTGATGTTTACATTAAGGTTATGCTCTGCGGCCCGGTTCCCACATATGATGTCATTCTATTACTGGGCATCGGCCATGGGTGAAACACTGGAGGTGGGCCTTCCCACCACCATTGGGAGGAATCCCGCCCCTCTATGACACGGCTCCATTAAAGTCAACTGGCTTGCCTCCAACTGGCCGACCGATGCCCAGGAATAGAACGGTGCTGTATGCAGGAAACGAGCCGCTGTTCAAAAAGAGGACATCGGCACTGGCTTCTACGCCCCGGCGCCATTCTATCCATGTGCAAAACTTATGATACATTCACTTTAAAGCAGACAGCCAGCCATGTTTCTCCTTGTCTTTTGTGAGATTTGTCCTATAATAATCAGAGTCTGATACGGCAGTAAACCCAAAGGTCACCGATAGACTTTAGGATTAACCCTAAACCACTAAGACCCCTGCGCCGCCTTCACTTGTGATGTTGGCAGGGGATCTGCTTCTGAAACTCTCCTGGCAAGTCCTACTTGGCCGTGGAATTCATTAAATAAATAAAGAATGAAAATATGAACAAACACCATTAATGTTCTTTAAATAGCTGCGAGCATCTGCCACGGAGCAAAGTTTCCAGCGTGGAACGTGGAGCATTAACTATAACAATGCCCTGTTTTATCTGCTGGCACATGAATTATTTACTGGCGGGAGGAGTCACGTATTTTATACTGGATGGTGTCTGACACTACACAGGTTTCCTCCTGATGTCAGATCCCTTCCTTATACCCAATACCGACCCGTCTTATAGCTGGTAATCATTTATGGCTGAATTGCAGAAAACACCAAAAATTGTGATGACCTATAAAACATTTTTCCCAGACACTTGTACATAAGCCGTTTTACTATATCTCACCCAGCTTTTTGACAGCTGATGGGCGCCTTTGCCTGCTTGTCTGTTTAAAGTGACTCTGTACCCACAATCTGACCCCCCCAAACCGCTTGTACCTTCAGATAGCTGCTTTTACTCCAAGTTCTGTCCTGGGGTCTGTTCGACAGGGGATGCAGTTATTGTCATAAAAACAACTTTTAATCCTACAGCGCTGTGTCTAACGGCCGGGGCTTACATTTGTATATGCATTAGGTTGGCACACCCTCTATGTCCTTCCTCCCCGCCCTCCTCATCATTAGGAATGATCCAGGAACATTTACTGCTGTTTGAGCTTTGCACAGGTGTATTAACGATTCAGCCCATGTGCCGGGCTGCCACAGGTGGGGAATAGGAAGCAATCTGGCTGGAGTATTCCTAATGATGAGGAGGAAGGACAGACAGGTAATGCCAGCCTAATGCAAATACAAATGTAAGCCCCAGCCGTTAGACACAGCGCTGCCGGATTAAAAGTTGTTTTTATGACAATAACTGCATCCCCTGCCGAACGGACTCCAGGACAGATCTTGGATTAAAAGCAGCTATCTGAAGGTACAAGCGGTTTGGGGGGGTCAGATTGTGGGTACAGAGTCACTTTAACACTATGGGGGAGGTTTATCAAACTGGTGAAAAGTGAAACTGGCTCAGTTGCCCCTAGCAACCAATCAGATTCCTCCTTTTAATTCCTCACAGATTTTTTTGAAAAGTGAAAGGTGGAATCTGGTTGGTAGGGGCAACTGAGACAATCCTATGTTACACCAGTTTGATGAATCTCCCCCCTATTTTCTACAAGTTTGGTGAGTGCTTCTAAGAGCCCTATTACACGGGACGATTATTATGCAAAAAATCACTATCGTTTGAATTTAAACTATCGAAAAATCGTTCGTATGTCAATTGTTGGTTTAGATCTGAACCTTAAATTATCGTTAATCGTTCGCTGTAATTCCACATTCATTCGCTCAAGTTCCGCATTTGTTCACTAATCGTTCAGTGTAATTGCACATTGTTCATTGTTTTGCTGAGATCAGATGGAGTAAGGGTGCGTTTACACAGAGAGATTTATCTGACAGATTTTGGAAGCCAAAGCCAGGAATGGATTCGGAAAGAGGAGATATCTCAATCTTTTCTTTATGACCTGTTCTCTGTTCATAGTCTGTTCCTGGCTTTGGCTTCTAAAATCTGTCAGATAAATCTCTCTATGTAAACGCACCATAAGTGATGGTAGTAACGATCACAATAACGATCGTAGTAACTATGGTAGTAACGATCGTAACTAACGACCATCGTTCTGTGTAATATGGTGAACGATTTCAGGTTAACAATAAACAATCTCGTTTGCGATCGTTTATCGTTAGTCGTTACTCGTTAGAAATCGCTCTTCCTTCCATTCCATTAGACCTCAGGACAGTGTCGCCTTCACACTGTCCTCCAAAATGTGACACTGTTTAAAAAGAAAAAAACAAAGGCAGAAAATGGCCCCTTTTAATAGTCTAGTTTATAAGAACTGAAAATATCACTTTTTCCAGGACAATTGATATCCTACACCCACCCAGTTGGCTTGAGCCATCTTCTGCTCTCCACGTAACCCTTCTTAAAGCTCATTGGTAGCCAACTCCTCCAACAACTCCTGTCTACTACACCACAAGGCTGCACTTTAGGACTTTAAGGGGTTATCCAGCGCTTAAAAAACATGGCCACTTTCCCCCTACTGTTGTCTCCAGATTGGGTGGGGTTTTGAAACTCTGTTCCATTGAAGTAAATGGAGCTTAATTGCAAACCGCACCTGAACTGGAGACAACAGTAGGGGAAAAAGTGGCCATGTTTTTGTAGCACTGGATAACTCCTTTAAGGCAGCCAGCCTTATCCTGAACCAAAGTTCCTCCTCAGTTTGGCAGCCAACAGCTCTCTTCTTCCCAGTCCCACCTATAACTTATCCCTGGGTTTGAGGCTTCCATGGCTCTCATCTTCAGCCCAAACCACTTCAATAAGCCCCACAGGCTATCCCTTCCCATGGTTATTCCTATCCACTAATCAAAACCTTTGTCAGCATTCCAGTGACGTTTTCTAAGCCTTTCCAGGTGATATTACATTGGCGCCTTTCGCTATGTACTAGTTGACCAACAGCTCTACGAAGTACAACTGTGGTGCCCCGCGGTGAGGCTCGACTGGTCACTTGCTAGGTGGTACTGTGTGACGCCACTACTGTGGTGGTTGGTCTCAGCCAGATGTTGTACTGTCGTGATGCCAGTGCCAGGTGGGCACACATGTATGGAGGAACACCTGCTTTAATTTTAGAGTGGCTGGCTTTACCCTTTCCCCTGTGGTCAGTGACCTGCCGGGCTGTGAGGGTGTTCCTTGGGTGCTTATCACGGTGGTCCGGAGTGGAGTTGTGACCCACCCAGGCTATTGGTACCACCACCCACAGCAAGGGGAGATGACCCAGGGAAGGTGCAATTACTTTGTCAGTGTTAAGTAATAGTTTTATTCTCAGCACGTCAAGTATTTCTAAAGTAAAAAGTTTATTTATGGTAACAGGACTAAGTGCAGAGGAGTAGAGAGGGGCATGTTGTGAGAGTCCTAACCCAATGTAGTACTGTTCTCTGACGGAACTTTAGAAGTAGAATAGTTGAGAGTAGAGAGAATACTTGTGATCGTGTTTTGACTCTTTGTGGGAAATTTATCGAGGGTTTTGCGCCTATTTTTTTGTGAATAATTGGATTTTTCATCCATTTTTGGTCTAAGTTCTATTTATGAACCAGTATACGACAGGCGAATATTTTTTAGTTGTGACTTTTAAAAAAAATCTACCTGTTTTGAGTAATCATCCAAAAGTTCGTATAATCCGGGATAAGCGCCCAATTTATAATTTGCGACTTTTTAAAAAGTTGCACAAACAGGTGCAGGCCTACATCTGATCAGTATCAGCAGAATATAACTGCGCAATTTTTTTCATATTTGCGACTTTTTCCTTAGATACATTCACTATGGCAGTGCTACATGTTAATAAATCAGTCACAAGATATTGGAACAAAGTATACACCATTCCCCATTAGAATAGTTGCACACATTAGACTCCTTAGTAAAGACCTCGTTACCTGGGTTGAGCAGAGTGGTCAGAGTTCTTTGATTACACCCGCGCTGTGTGGGCGGGTTCACACTACGGAATTCTCGCGGACAATGTCCGCGGAATTCTGTCAGCTGTCCTCCCGCACGGGCACGCGCTTTTCCGCCGGCTCCATAGACACCATTCTATGGGGCGGCGTATTCCGCGATCCGCTAAAAGAAGTGACATGACACTTCTTTCAGCGTATAGCGGAATACGCCGGCCCATAGAATGGTGTCTATGGGGCCGGCGGAAAGGCGCCCAGATGTGCGGGCGGACAGCTGACGGAATTCCACGGACATTATCCACGAGAATTCCGTAGTGTGAACCCGCCCTTAGAGTACGTAGGCTTCTAGCAACTTTGCTCTATGCGGATCAGTTCCTCTTGCTTCAGGATACTGTCCTGCACCTTAAGACTTGTTCACGGTGTGGCCTGGGATGATCCCTGACTTGTCCTCTCTGTGAGTGTTTAACACTGCATAGTGTGTAGAAGTGCTGCTTTTAAGAAAAGTGTGTACTTACTTCCCATGTGTGTCTGTAGACTAGACTACACTGGACTTGTCCTCTAACAGGGGACCTGGTATAAGTCAGGGCCAAACGTGACTGCTGTAGGGAACGTTCTGGCTTGTGTCTTCTCTGTACGGGAACCAGACTAAGACTCAGACTAAGGCTATGTTCACACTAGTAAAAGTACCGCCTCTACTTCAATGGGATCCCGGCCGGAGCGTATACACATCGTATATTCTCCAGCCGGGATCCCATGCCGACCCGCAAATAACTGACATGTCAGTTTTCTGCAGTTCACTGAATTGCGGCCGTGGAAACCCATGTCGGTTCACACAATGAAGCGAGCGGCTCCGGCCGCCATTGTGTGCAGTGGCAAGTTCTGATGCGGGCGCACGCTACAGTACCGGCCGGGATGATCCGAGCAGAGACCGGGCGTTCTGTGACCCAGCCGGGGTCACGGAACGGCTGGTTCTTCACAGCGTGTGAGTTGCTGAGAAGAGAGTGCAAAGAAGAAAGAAGAATAGAGATCGGTGGAAAAGAGAAAGGGCTCTCATTGGTGCAGAAATCACGAAAACAAATACCCCTTGAGTACTACAGCTGTGCAATACAAAGTTAAAAGACATACATACTAGTGACATCTAGTGGCAAAACTTGGGTACTACTTCATTATCGCTTTTGCGAGGGGTGTATACACTAGCAACACCCGTAGTGGGACACCACACAACCAATGGACAAGCCTAGGCCCAACCATTTTATAGCCCAAACACTCAACTTTGGTCACACATGAACCATCTGCACCTAGTCCTCTGACACCAACTCTGCCTCTCTTTAATAATTGGTGCAGAATTCCACCATCACAAGACATGCCCATATCCTACGCTCTCTGATGCCACTTTTGTCCATGTCAGGAACTGTTCAGAGCTGGAGAATTTTTCTATGGGGATTTGCTGCTACTCTTCTGGACTGAAGGTTTATAACTTACCAGTTAAGTTGAAAGAAAATATAATCGCTGGAGTACCCCTTTAAGGACAACAACAACTATGGAGGATGTTACTTTTAAAAACAGGTTTTTTTTTTTAATTGCAGTAAAGCTGCAGGTAACATGATGATCAGTGTTTATGATGTCATAGGTGTATATATATTATATAAATTATGCATATTATATTATTTATTCTTTTACATTTTTGATTCTGAGGTACATAATCCTTTGTGAATGCCCAAGTGATTAATTATAGAAAAGAGATAAAGAGATCAATCCCCGACCTAATCCTCTGTCATTGTTCTTCCTCTTTCAGGACAGATGCTGGAAGATCTTTTTTTTTTTTTTTTTTTTTCTTTCCCAGTATAATTACACGACCATCTACCTGCACACCACAAGCGATCATCATTTTTTTTTTTTTTTTTTTTTTAAATTTTCTTTTAAAAAGTGCTTGTCTATTTTTGGTCATGCAAAAAGTAAAGGCAGATTACTGCCTACAAGGATAAATTGGTGCATACAGATGTAGAAACCGATCAGCCATAACATTAAAACCACCTTCATAATACTGTGTACCAGATGTCCGGATAGCTCCATATGGCTCAAACTGCTTAGCCCTGTGTGTATGCCGCCTCACATCACTGTAGGGCAGGGATGGGGAACCTTTGGCCCTCCAGCTGTTGAAAAACTACAATTCCCATCATGCTTGGGACAGCCAAAGCGAAGCTTTGGCTGTCCAGGCATGATGGGAATTGTAGTTTTTCAACAGCTGAAGGGTCGAAGGTTCCCCATCCCTGCTGTAGGGCATACTTGCCTACTTCTGGTCACTGACATCAGGCGGCTTCTATTTATCTATTAATCATCTATCTCCTATCTATCTATCTATCTATTAATCGTCTATCTATCTATCCGTCGATGCACTAATTATTTTTTTTTCCCATCCAGGTGATTAAAGATCGGAATATATGACGGCTGCAGTATTGCATTACATAGTAAATGAATAGAATCCCTGTATGAGTATTACATACACTGCATTGTATCTGACAAGCTGGCTGGCTGCCTGGCACTTTATATGGCACGTTACAGGATTCTTCATCGTCGTGTGCTCATTTATTCTAGAAGCTTCTAGTGTGGTAAACAAATAAGCAGTGTCTTGGGAGATAGAGCCCTATTAGTTGTGATGCAAGGATAATAAGATGCCAAGATAGTCGGCACGGTCTGTGTGTTCTGGGGTTTGCAACCTGTGGCTCTCCAGCTGTTAGATGATGTCTCAGTGGCTTCCATTGTATGCTGGGACTTGTAGTCTCGCTCAAAGCCCTCTGCCATATCTGTAGACTTAAGCATTAAAAATCGTCCATCTTCTATTACTTATCAGCTGCTGTATGTCCTGCAGGAAGTGGTGTATTCTTTCCAGTGTGACACAGTGCTCTCTGCTGCCACCTCTGTCTGTATCAGGAACTGTCCAGATCAGTAGCAAATACTCATAGAAAACTTCTCCTGCTCTGGACAGTTCCTGACATGGACAGAGGTGGCAGCATAGAGCACTGTGTCAAACTGAAAAGAATACACCACTTCCTACATAACATACAGCAGCTGATAAGTACTGGAAGACTGGATATTTTTAAACAAAGTTATATAGGTTTGTAATTTACTTCTGACACCAGATAATTTAAAATTGCCGTAGTTCCTTTTTAATTCTTCATAGTGGTGGTAGTTTTCTCACTGCTCTTACTGCCCCCCCCCAAGAGCCCTCTTATGTCACATTCTCTACCTTTCAGGAGGCAGGGACAGAGGTGGGATGTTTGCCAGTACTGCTCAGGACTTCCTTTCCCTTACTTGCCTGGCCAAACACTGAACAGTGCCTGCTCCTCTCTGCCTTGCACTTGGCTAAATAGGCTGGGGGTAATTTACAGTACAGCTCTATAGATGGCATGTGGGAGGAAGAAGGGTGTTACTAATGTATTAAGTTTACAAACTGCTCTGTGACCAGAAACCTCATAACAACATGGAAGGGATTACTGTAAGCAAAGAGTCGCTGCTAATAATAACAAGCTTGCAGGCTTAATAAAGGGGGATTACACTCAGGAGGCAGCATTGTGTACATACCTTCTTATGAACACTGGGATTTACATAAGTGACTCTACCCTGAAATTTATAGGTGGCCTAATGTGCGAGGGAATCCTTGATTTACCTTTCAGGCACAGTAAAGCCCCTATTACACGAGGCTGTCAGCGCTCGCTGCCATCGCTATTACATGCGTCGGCAGCAAGCGGGTGAGTTCGGGGGGGGGGGGGGCTGCCCGGGTGATCGCTTGATTGTCTGGGCAGCCTGTAGAAGATAGCGGCAGTCAGCTGTCGCCGCTCCTGTTCCACAGGGTGACGGCAGCATATCGCTGCTATATTAGTCATTGGACTAATGTTGGAAAAAACAAACGACTATAATGATCAGCCGACATCGTTCCTGTCGGCTGATCGTTGTCTTCTATCACACAAGACTATTATCGGCCGAAGCGGAGGGAAGTTGTTTGACAACAGTGTCCATTTAGGTTAGTGGTCTGGCTACTGAAAGCTATCATATGGCTACTCTGTGACTAGGCAATGTAGCATTACCTTGACCTGCACTAGTCCTTGAGTGGCCATAACCTAATCGCACAGAATCCCCCAGAGGGACAGCTGTTCTTCGCAGTGTCTCTTGCTGTGGTTAATGGAGGAAGGGGCTGAGGTCCTGATTGGGACTCTTCTCTCTCTTTTTTTTTTTTTTTTTTTTTTTTTTAATATATATCCATAAGCTAAAAGTCCTAAGTGGATGATAATTTCTTTCCTTTGTGGTGTTGAGCGGACTTGCTGAACTTTTCAGGAAAAATATGGATGAAGTCATAGGCTGTATCCATGATTTCCTGGCAGCCCTAGGGCGGCATTCAACTTCTTCAGACGCCTGGAATCAAATGCTGAGCATTCGGGTTCAGAGAACATAGCCAAACCTGATGACTCATTACAATCCCTCTGCAGCTTGTGATGAGTGTTATATCTTACACCAGTGCTGAATTTACAGCTTACACTGCTCAGTACTGCTCTGTAATGTACTCTATGCTGCTTCTGCTATAGGGAATCAAGATCCCTATTTCTATCTCTGTAAAGAGATGAAAATTGGTGAAAATTTTCACATACAAGCCAGAAATTGTGCTATGAACTATTTCTGTCAGTGTTTTATGGTACTTCTTATATAGAAGATACGAATTGGCTACTGCTGCATGGCTAGGGGCCTCAGTATTGCAGATTTCTTTATATTCAGGGTGCAAATAAGAATCTATAGTCTCATCCACACATATGAAACCTCCAGAAAATGTATTATAAAGTGTGAGCAGCTGGTGGTTACATTTCTGCTGCCTGAACGCGATGTCATTCACTCGTCCTGGAGTTTTCAGGCAAAGCCGAGGCTCCTGTAGTTACGTCTGGCCCAGGGGCCGTAAGTTGTGCTGGAATGTGAGCTGCGGATTTCTCAGATGTTACTGATCCAAGGGAATTCCCTGTGAGCAATGAATATGCTTCCATCAATCTGTTTCCACAGCAACCTGGTCTGCACGCCAGGGCTGATCGCTCTCGGTGTCATGTATGTTGTATGCTGTGTTATCCATGTAGATCATTTGTGTGGTTTTAAAAAAACAAGAAAAAGAGCAGCATAGCAAGGCAGAAAGATAGAAACCCATAAAGGATCATTCATTTTCTTAAATAGGCACTGTCATTTCAATAAACTTTCCATAGATCAATAGTACTAGAGAATATGAGACGTTTTGTTATATATCTTATCAGACAAAAATGCCTACTTCTTCTAGTAAAAGCATTTTGCCACACTCCTTGCCACTATAGCTTTGTCATGGCTTCCATGCTGCTGATTTTTCAGCTGTGCACAGTGACCGCGCAGGATCTCCTCCTCTTGTGTGTAGACACCATAGACATTAGGCTCCACCCACCAGATCCCCGAGAACTGAAAAATAAACTTTTTGCCTGCGGAGCAGAAATCTGTAGAAAAAAGCCATATAGAAGATATAGTGCTATTCCTCATGTACACACACAGGACATCTCATCCTGAAAAGTCCAATTGAAATGACTATTAGGTGATAAATATTTTGCTCCACCCTGTTATTACCCATTGTAGTGCACTTTTTCTTTATTACATTGACAATCTGTTTACTATAATAAAAATATTTGTTTATACACCCACCCGGGCGGCATTAGGAATGCAGTCTACCTATTGCTATTTGTTCTGTTACATATTATACAGTTTTTACTGTTCTAGATGGAGGAACATAAAGCTAAAACCATTTATACTTGCACAAAGTCCTCTGTTCTCTCGTCTACACAGCTAATAGAGTCTAATACAGACCTAGACGTCATAAACTGCAGCCTGCAGATGTATCAGAGTGACTCAGGATGTTTTATAACTGCTAAGTGTTCATACAAGCTTTAAAAGTGCCTGCATTTCTTCAGAAAGTTTCAGAAAGTTATATAGATTTATAATGTACTTTACTTTATAATTTACTTTACTTTAAAAATTTTATTTTTCCAGTACTTATCAGCTGCTGTATGTTCTGCAGCAAATTGCATTTTATTTTTCAGTCTGACACATGCTCTCTGCTGCCACCTCTGTCCATGTCAGGAGAGGATTCTATGGGGATTTGCTGCTGCTCTGGACAGTTGCTGGCATGGACAGAGGTGGCAGCAGAGAGCAGTGTGTCAGACTGGAAAGAATACATCACTTCCTGCAGGAAATACAGCAGCTGCGGTGGAACAGCCCAGCGTACAAGTAGCTTTCCCTACCACCTGGTTGCATTTTAAAGCTGTCAGAAATCACTACCACTAAATCCTTCTCTTCTGAAGTCTTTGCCAACACAGAACTGTGGACACAATAGATTTTTGTTGAATTTTTTATGATTCCTCTCTGATTTCTCTATATGATTCATTACTGTACTATTCTCTCTAAGCCATGACTGGGACTCCTGAACAATGGTGGTAGATTAGCCTTTGTCCAGAAGTGGAAGCTTAACACTGCATATTGTGTAGTGAGGTTACTTGAGAGAAAACTGTAGGAAGTGTCCTACCTCTACAGAGTCTAAGGCAAAAAAAACCCACACTTCCTCTACCCATGTGACTTCCTCCCTACAGCGCATGTAAGGTGTGCTGTGAGTAGGTGAGGAGTGCATATGTGATAGGTGAGAAGAAGAAAGAACTCTCATTGGTGCACAGACCCATGTGGTACATAAGCAAAACAATAACCCTTTGGGTACTACAGCTGTTACAGCTGTGCAATATCTAGATACACATAGTTGTAACAGTGACATCTTGTGGCAAAACTCTGGTACTACTACATCACCACTTAATCTTAAAAGTACAGGCTTTTACGAAGGGTGTAACCAATAGTAACACCAGTGGTGGGACACCACACATGCAGTATTATATAGTGACCCCTGAATAGACAAATTTACTCCCTATATAGTGACCCCAGGGATCTGGGATATATAATATATATATATATATATATATATATATATATATATATATATATATATATATATATATATATATATATATATATATTATATGCAACACAACCCAGAACTTCTGTCATTTTTCTCTTTAATTTCTCAATGAATGGAGTACCAGATCCTTGTGAGTCTGGCTATATATAGCATTAGCCTGCAGCTTCTCATTCATGTGTGCCATGGTGTCATTGGTTAGCAGTGTAAGACTGGGACAAGTGGCCAATGGGTGCGGCTGTGCTGCTGAATGGTGTGTAGTATGTAGTTTATGTATGACAGCAGATTTATTGTGGCATGCAGGAGACCTGACAACTCTTCCAGGAAGTCTGCGTTTAATCTGCGAGCCTCCCGGACGGTGGATAATGTAACTACAGGAAATCTATAGCAGCCGCAGTAACACTTCACACAGGAGGCAGTATGGGAGTGACGCTTGTAGGGATGTGGCTGCTGTAAAGTGCAATGTACTTACCAGAAACTGAGAGACCTGTTGGCATTCAAGGACAACGTCCCTTTTTTTTGTGGAGTAAGGCCTAATACGCACGTTCCGTGTTTCATGGACAGCACGGATGGCAAAGCCTTGTAGTGGAGTTCCCCTCCCGCACGGCATCATCTACCAATATGAGTGGCCAAACTGTTTTACTGTCCATGGAAAGTGAGTATAAGGCCTTACAGGGAAGTTAGCAAGTATGTTTTATATAGAGTATAGTCATTGTTAGATGAGCAAGATAAGATGCAGGTTCAGTTAGTACTGCCTCCTCTCTCCTCAGGTTTAGTTAGTGCTGCCTCCTCTCTCCTTAGGTTTAGTTAGTGCTGGCTCCTCCTCTTTTCTTATGTTCAGTTAGTGGTGCCTCCTCTCTCCTCAGGTTTAGTTAGTGCTGCCTCCTCCTCTCTCCTCAGGTTCAGTTAGTGCTGCCTCCTCCCCTCTCCTCAGGGTCAGTAAGTGCACCTATCTCCTCTTTTCTATAGTCTCCGCATCTTCATGTTGTCACCCAGCTTGTTTAGTCTCCTGAAGGGCAGAGCTGCATAGTTAAATAGGGTGAGATTTATCAAACATGGTGTAAAGTAGAATTGGCTCTGTTGCCCCTAGCAACCAATCAGATTCCACCTTTCATTCCTCACAGACTCATTGGAAAATGAAAGGAGGAATCTGATTGGTTGCTAGGGGCAACTGAGCCAGTTTCACTTTACACCATGTTTGATAAATCTCCTCCATTGCACATAACATATCGTTGCTCTAGGCCAGGGGTCCTCAACTGGCGGACCACGGTCCGAACCCGGACCGCGGAGGCCAGCTGTCCGGACCCCTGGTCAGACCTCCTAACCGCCCCGGATCCGGTCCGTCCCGCTCCCCACTGCACTGCCTCCCGCCCCATAGGCGTACTGTCCTTAGATGTCAGTACGCCTGTGGGGCTGGGGGCAGTGTCGGTCCGGCCCCCGACTGATACACGCTCTCTGGGGATGTCCCAGGGATTCCCCAGCAGAGCGCGCACTACAGATCTCAGTGTACGCTGCCGGCCTGTCCTTCCCGGAAGTGCAGGCCAGCGGCGTACGCTGAGGTCACTGATGCGCGCTCTGCTGGGGAATCCCCGGGACATCCCTACAGAGCGCGTATCAGCCGGGGGCCGGACCGACGGGAAGAGAAGAAGACAGCCGCAGCGGGGAACGAGGTGCTAGGTGAGTTGTTTTTTTGTTTTTTTTTCTGTCTGGGGGGGCATCTACAAGGGGAGAGCGCACAGGTGGACTATATACTACAGGGGGGACCTCACAGGGGGCTATATACTACTGAGGGGGCTATATACTACTGGGGGGAGCGCACAGGGGGCTATATACTACAGGGGGGACCTCACAGGGGCTATATACTACAGGGGGAAAGCACAAGGGGGCTATATACTACGGGGGGGGACCTCACAGGGGCGCTATATACTACTGGGGGGAGCTCACAGGGGGCTATATACTACAGGGGGACAGCGCACGGGGGGGCTATATACTGCTGGGGGGAGCTCACAGGGGGCTATATACTACTTGGGGGGAGCTCAGGGGGGCTATATACTGCTGGGGGGAGCTCACAGGGGGCTATATACTGCTGGGAAAGAGCACAGGGGGGCTATATACTACTGGGGGGAGCTCACAGGGGGCTATATACTACAGGGGGAGAGCGCACAGGGGGGCTATATACTACAGGGGGAGAGCGCACAGGGGGGCTATATACTACAGGGGGAGAGCGCACAGGGGGGCTATATACTACTGGGGGGAGCTCACAGGGGGCTATATTCTACAGGGGGAGAGCGCAAGGGGAGGCTATATACTACTGGGGGGAGCTCACAGGGGGCTATATACTACAGGGGGAGAGCGCAAGGGGAGGCTATATACTACTAGGGGGAGCTCACAGGGGGCTATATACTACAGGGGGAGAGCGCACAGGGGGGCTATATACTACTGGGGGAGCAACAGGGGGCTATATACTACTGAGGGAGAGCGCACAGGGGGGGCTATACACTACTGGGGGAGCAACAGGGGGGGCTATATACTACCAGGGCAGTCACCCCCTTTGTACCTAATATCAAAGGCCTGGTGAGAGAGAAAAAAATGCCAGTTTTCCCGCTAATAAGCAGCAATTCTGTATATAAATAGTTCAACGTTTGTGACAAAGTAACAAAAGACGTTTCCTACTGATGTTCAGCTCGGACCTTCACCTGACAATAGACCCCGGTAAGTGGACCTTCACTAAAAGTTGTTGAGTACCCCTGCTCTAGGCAATGTCTCCGGTTTTGATAGACCCCCTGACTGTCATACAAGGAAGGAGTTTAAAGGGGAACTCCAGCATTTTTTTTCCTTGTAAATCATCTGGTGTCAGAAAGTTATACAGATTTTACATTTTTAAAATATAATTAATTTTTTAAATCTTACAGTACTTTTATCAGCTGCTGAATGTCCTGCAGGAAGTGGTGTAATCATTTCTGTATGACACAGTGCTCTCTGCTGCCACCTCTGTCCATGTCAGGACCTGTCCAGAGCAGTAGCAAGTCCCCATAGAAAACCTCTCCTGCTTAAAAAACCTAATAAAAACATTGAACCAGAAAACCTCTCCTGCTCTGGACAATTCCTGACATGGACAGAGATGGCAGCAGAGAGCACTGTCAGACTGGAAAGAATACACCACATCTTGCAGGACATACAGCAGCTGATAAGTTCTGGAAAACTAGAACTTTTTAGATTGGAAGTAATTTACAAATCTTATAACATTGTGACACCAGTTAAATTAAAGAAAAATACCCCTTTTTAAGGCGCTTATCAGAATGAGAAAAATGTAGAAAAACAGCGCCTCCTTTTGTCTGCAGGTTGAGTGTGTTGTGGCAGCGTAATTTCATTGAAGTAAAGTGAGCCAATTTGTAATACCACACACAGCCTGAAGACAGGGGTGGTGCTGTTTTTATAGAAGAAAGAAGCTATGTAAGTCAGCAGGACGGGTTCCTTTACATGTCTGCTTTCACCAAGCAGACCCTCAAAGTGTTAATGCAGGCTGCTTACCCCTCCCCCTTATGGCGAATAGCTCTCCTATGGTGCTTATATAAACATTTCCTTGAGTACATGGACTATAATGTGATAAGCTGCTGATCGCTATCACTTCTGGACCAGAAACTCTCCCTGTTTTTGCATTAGCAGCAATGTTTCCATTCATTGCCTGCTGCAGAAGAGCCTCCAGCGTCCATAACCCAGCGAATCTGGGCCAGATATATACCCTCCTAATATAGAGGAACATTAGCTGGTTAATCATCTCTCTTATTGCCAAGAGTTATATAGATCAGCCTCGGGCTCCTCAAAAGTCTGTTTCATGTCTGCAAAATAAAATTTATTATTATTTACGATCTAAATGTCTGTCTTGCACTTAAAGGGGATGTCCTATGTTTAAAATATCTGACTGCTTTGTTCAAAAAGTGTGGTGAACCCCCGGTTATATAGTTATCGTTATTTCCGAGAAGCGGTCGGTCACTTGCTAGTAGTGTAACACCACTTCTATGGTGGATGGCCGAGATACAGCCGGACATTAAGGTGTTGACGCCAGTGCCTGGTGGGCACACAATTGTGATGGCACGCCTGCTTTTATTGTATCTGGTCGGCTGTACCCTTTTTCCCCTGTGGTCGGTGTCCTGCCAGGTTGCTACCGGTTCCCTTGGGGTTATGTAGTCACGGATGGCCAGAGTGGTGTAATGACCCTCCCGGATAGTAGGACCCGCCACCACAGAAAGGGGAGAATGTCCCAAGGTCGCAGTGTGTGCTGTGTCAGTGGTGAAGAATAATCAGAGTCTTGAGATAACGTTGAGTTGGTTTACTACTTGTAAATGTGCAACAGGTAATACAGAAAGTCTCTCAGATATACTTGACTAAGTTCTAATAAACACTAGATAAGAGAACCACCAGATCTGTAGGATAAGTGCAGTGTGAGATATAGTCGTATTGGTTGAGTTGTGCTGAGCAAGAGTAGCAGAGAGGAGAATGCCGTGAGAGTCCCAACCCATGTAGTAATGTGCTCTGCTGGGATGTTGGAGGATGAGGTAAAATACTTGTAGTAGTAATAATACCTGTGCCTGTGTATTAACCTTTGACTTCAGTCTTCACACCACCTTATGCCCACTAGACTCGACTGAACCTTCCTAATGGGTGACACAGGCCCCAGACCTTGCTACCTGGGCTGAGTGGAGTGCTGAGGGTTCCCTTGCTAACACCCGCGCTGCGAGACAGAGTTCCTAGGATTACTGCAACTTTGCTCTGTCCGGATCATTTCCTGGCACTGTTATGGATACTGTCCTGCTCTGTGACTTCTCCTTGTCCTCAGCGTGGGTTGAGGTTATCTCTGGCTTGTCCTCTCAAGAGGAGTTTAATAGTGCGTCAGAGTGTTACAGGTAAAGAAGTTGGTGATTGTGTGGTGTCTTGCGTCCTTCCCATGCAGGGTACTGACTAAGACTGACTTGTTCTTCCTGTCTCCCGCGTGACTCACTTCCTCCCTAACATGTAAGGTGCGCTGTGAGTGGGTAAAAGATTGCCACAGGGGAAAAGACAAGGGAGACGATAGGAGAGCAGAAAGCAGAAATCCTACCGGTTTACAGACTCTGGTAATACATAAAAAAAAAATATATATCCCTTTGCGATCCTTCACCTGTGCAGCTTCCATATGCACATACATAATACAGCAACATCTAGTGGCTAACTTTTAGTAATACTTTTACCATAAGAATACAAAAAAGTACAGACTTTTGCGAAGGGTGTATGTAACAGTAATACCCCTAGTGGGACACAAGTGCCACACCTATCTATCACCTTCAGGGGAACGGAGCTGTATACACAACCTAAGGACAGGTGGGGTGCTGTTTGTTTAAGAAGGCAGCCATGTTTTCTCATATTTAGGAGCTCTCTGTAGGGGGAACCTGGCAGCAAGTGTTCACTTCATCTGTAGCACCTCCACAGGAGAACTAAAGAATTATATGTTCAGTCCTCCAGAGAAAGAGAGACTCTTTGTGGTCCCTTCTTACTCTGTGTTGTAGATGGTGGGCTCCCCGATTTTATTTATTAACTACAAATCTATATAACATTCTGACACCATTTGACTTGAAATAATTTTTTCACTGGAGAACCTTTTTAATGGTGTTTACAGGGTGCGGGTTATAGAGGTCAAGGATCTGACCACTGATAGACCTCCACTGATTTAGGGCCCTTGCACACTGAGTAAAAGAGGCACAATTTACGAGCTGAGTCCGCACAGCGTATTCCGCTAGAAATTCTGCCTGTCCTATTTCTTCAATGGGATTTCTCTTGCGCCTCTAATGTCATTTATTCTTCGAGCGGAGAGGAGAGCCACAAGAGAAATCCCATTTGAAGAAATAATGTGGTGTGTGGTGCTGCAATGGGGAGTTTAGGTGGTGATCTCCTTGCCGGGTCAGCTGGCACAGTGATGTGGTAGCTGAGTGGGTCTAAGGTCACTTGTCACAGTAGCCTGGAGTGGTCTAGGACCCACCCAGACAGTCTGGCACCGCAGCAGCACAGTAAGAAAAGGTAACCCAAGTGTACAGGTGTGCGTGCAGGTGCACAAGAAGTATACTTACAACAGTTTACTTAGGAGAATTTAGTGCGATACAAGAAGAGCACTTTTGTTTAGAATACAGTCCAGTGCAATCCAACAAGTATGCAATCTTGCAAGAGAGGAGAGGGGAGGGATTGCCAGAGGGGCCTTGTCCAAGGTAGAAATGTACTCTGTAGGGACAGTAGAGGCATAAAGAAGGAGAGAGAATACTCGTACTCACGGCTGACTTCTAGTCTGACCGCCTTATGCCCCCTAGTCGCAGGCTACCTGTCCTAGGTGGGGAATACGAGCCCCATGCCTTACTTGGGCTAAGCAGACTCCCAAAGCTTCCTAGTTTTCCTGCTCTGCGCAGTGGATTACCTAGACTTTCCATACCTTTGTTCCACTGGGGTCAGTTCCTATGACTCCTTAGGTAACTGCCCTGCACTTTGTAGAGAGGTTCCTGGCGTGGACAAGGTGATCCCTATATGGCTTCTTTACCCCTATAGGGTTTTTTTGTTCTCTCTTTCTCTCTTTCTCTCTCTTTCTCTCTCTTTCTCTCTTTCTTTCTCTCTCTCTCTCTCTCTCTCTCTCAGAAACACATAGGCTATCACATGGAGGGAATGTGATTGAAAATGCGGTGACCATTTCAGGAGACAGTATGTGATAACTAACAGCGCCACTCTCATGCTAGGCCGTATCTGGTATTGCAGCCACTCAGCAAGTGACTGTGGCTGAACTGCAGCTAATGGACAAGGACAGCACTGTTCCTGAAAGAATATCCTAAACCTACCAACCCCTTCAAAGACCCATCCCATGATAGATAGAATGCCATAGATGTGATTGTTTGTAGCCAGTGCAGCCCTTCATTAGTAATAGTAAATCCATGGTAATTCCGGGGGGTAATTATAGGCCGCACTGATTGACACGGCCCTGACCTTGCCTCGCTGATGACTCCTCTCAATGGCCCTTTTCACAGAATGCTCATTTTCTTTTTCTGCTAAATCTGTAATTTTTTTTTCTCTTTCTGGTCGCAGTTTCATGCAAAGAAAGAAGGAACTGTTCATAAGCTATGCACAGCGCAGTGAAGGGGAATGTGCCCATTGTTCTACCTGAATGCCTCTCTCTCTGTGATGCAGTGTGTCCCCAAAGATTAGTGTCGTTCACAAAAACATGGCAGTAAAACTGCAAAATCTGCTGGATGCTGTCATCCTACAGAAGTGACATTAGAGCCGGGAAGCTGTGCCCACCACGCCCCGCTCACCCCAGCATGTGCATTAATCATAATGCCTGACCTAGGGCTGGATTTGCATGCTAGGCTTTCTCTGCAGAGCATAATTTTAAACTGTGATATATATTCTAATTTTTTTTTTAATGTTTAAATATAATTTTTCATATGTCATGTCCATTAAAGGGGTAGGTCAGCAAAAAAACTTCTCTCGTCACAGATTTGTAATTTACTTCTATTAAAAAAATCTCCAGTCTTCTAGTACTTATCAGCTGCTTTATGTCCTGCAGGAAGTGGTGTATTCTTTTCAGTTTGCTCTCTGCTGCCACATCTGTCCATGACAGGAACTGTCCAGAGAAGTAGAAAATCCCCATAGAAAACCTCTCCTGCTCTGGACAGTTCCTGACATGGAGAGAGGTGGCAGCAGAGAGCACTGTGTCAGACTGGAAAGAAAACACCACTTCCTGCAGGACATACATCAGCTGATAAGTACTGGGATTTATTTTAATAGAAGTAAATTACAAATTTCTGACACATTTTTTTAGAAATGTTTTTTTCCACGGTTTCTGTTTTCTGAGACTTCCTGTGGCTGAGTGATCTACCTCAAGCATGCTGGGTCCGGACTCATCTCTAGTTATAATCTTGGGATAACTCTTTAAACCTACCAAAGGAGGCGAGGTTCTTTTTCCCCCTATTTCTTAGCTAAAGGTCCCCTTCCAAGTAGCCAAAACGGCTGTAGGAGTTCCCGATAACCAACCCGTCTAAAGGGGCCGGTAATCAGACGACAAATGAGAAAACTATTAAACTCCTATTACACAGGGTGAGTGAGAGGAGCAAATAAGCACTGTCAGCACATAGCAGCGGTCCGCTGCCACTGCTCCTATTCCACGGAGCGACAGCAGCAAATCGTTGCTATATTAGTCGTTTGTCTTTCAACATGTTGAAAGACAAACGACTGCAACGGTTAGCCGACATCAGCTGCAGGGATTATCACAGATTCAGTTTTTATTCTTAAAGCTTTTTTCCCTGCACTTACTACTGCATTAAGGCTTCACTTCCTGGATAACATGGTGATGCCACTACCCGGATAACATGGTGGAGTCACTTCTTGGATAACATGGTGATGTCACTTCCTGGATAACATGGTGATGTCACTTCCTGGATAACATGGTGATGTCACGACCCGACTCCCAGAGCTGTTCGGGCTGTGGCTGCTGGAGAGGATTATGGCAGGGGGACATTGAGGGACACAGGGCACTGGAGGGACACTGAGCATCCCCCTGCCATCATTCTCTCCAGCAGCCACAGCCCACACAGTTCTGGGAGTCGGGACGTGACATGACCATGTTATCCAGGAAGTGACATCACCATGTTATCCAGGAAGTGACATCACCATGTTAACCAGGAAGTGAAGCCTTAATGCAGTAGTAAGTGCAGGGGAAAAAGTGCTTTATGTGCGTTTCCCATAATTGTATATTGGTGATTTGTATAACTTTTGGGGGGGCTATACAATACTTTAATAAAAGTTTTTCACCTGACTTTTTTTCTTTAAACCTGTACCAATTAAAAAATTTGAGATCACTATGGTAACAGACTACAAACAAACCCTTTGTAGTCTGATCTTGCAGTTGTGTTTCTTTTCTATTTTCCCCTACTTTGTTCTTACCTATAGACAGTCTGGTTCTGCAGTCATGTGTTACAACTATTTAACTAGGCTCAGAGTTCGTAGTCTGTAATTACGAAGACCTATTGTAGACAAGAAATGGTAGAGTTGCTTGTACCAGCAAGAATTCTTTGGCCACCTCATTTTCACTGACCCTTTAAACCATGGGTCTCCAAACTGCGGCCCTCCAGCTGTCGTGAAACTATTAGTCATTTAAAAGAGAACCTGTCGTCAATTTCATGCTGCCTGAACCTCATGGAGCATTCCCTGGGGCTGAGGGCTATCACCTGGCTCAGCAACCCAAATATATGGGCGGCCCGATTCCGCTATCCGCCGAAAGAATTGACATGTTAATTTTTTTCGGCGGAATCCACCCGTGCATAGAATGGTGTCTATGGCACGGACAGAGAGGTGCGCGGCCGTTATCAGGTACGCGCTACAGAATCCGACGGGAGGAAGATTCACGCAGCCTGAAAGTGAACGCTGGTTCCCTTTTAAGGAAAATATTAAAATCAAAACTGATTTAAAAAACAAAAAACAAAAGAAAAAACTCCAGTTAATTCGGTTCAGAGCTCTTTGACAGCAGGACATTTTTTTCCCCAAGCAGCGAGAACAACTAATGACTGTGTAAATGTCACATTTCAGCCCAACCTTTTTCCTAGTTTACAGATAATTCCGAATATTTACCAGCGCGCCAAACCCCGTGTAATGAAATCTCAGCAGTTTCATTGCTCAAATACATGGAAAGGCAAAAACATGCAGGGTGGGAGAAAAGGCGCTAGCATTGTTATTTAAGGTGTTTTTTGTTCTACAACACCATAATCCTGAAATTCATCAGACCGAATCTCCACTTTTTTTTTTTTTTTTGTGGGCAAGTTTTATACCGACTCATGAAGTTTTTTCTTTAAAAGACATGTTACGAAATTTTTTGAAGTTCGCTGTAATTCCACATTCGTTCACTAATCGTTCAGTGTAATTGCACATTGTCCATTATTTTGCTGGGATCAGAAGGAGTAACCAATCGTAGTAACTATTGTATCTAACAACCATCGTTCTGTGTAATATAGTGAATAATTTCAGGTTAACGATAAACAATCTTGTTCGCGATCATTTATCGTTAGTTGGTAATCGTTCAAATTTGCTCTGTGTAATAGGACCCTAAGGCTGTCTATCATTCCAGTGCGAGGGGAAGTGCACCTTGAGCCAAGTCTGTGCACTTAGTACCAAAAGTGCCTAGATGTCTGTCTATGTTGCACCAGTGGGAGGCATTCCTATGCACTTGGCCTATGGCATATCTGTCTGCTTGGGGAAAAGTGTGTGTGTGTGTGTGTGTGTGTGTGTGTATATATATAATATAATAAAAAAAAAAAAAAAAAAAAAAATATATATATATATATATATATATATATAATATATATATATATATGTATGTATTATAATAAAAAAAAATATAATAATAATAATAATAAAATATATATAATAATAATAATAAAATATATATAATAATAATAATAAAATATATATAATAATAATAAAATATATATATATATATATATTATAATAAAAAAAATATATATATATAATACATAATCTCTTATGACATTTATTGGTATAGGTCCAATGTGATCTTGGCAACTAGTTAAAAATGTCTGTTATCTAGAGGGTTAATATGCTAACTCCTGGCATCAGGTGCAAAGGCAACTAGATACCCATGGCACCAGGAACACAGATATGACTACTCTAGGGTAAGTGCATAGACTTGCCTATAATATAATTTTTTATGCATTTGTGCATTTTCAGACTTTTTTTCTGAAGCTGCCTCTCCTCCTTTTTTCCTTTTTTTTTTTTTTTTTTTTTTTTTTTCATCCCTCAGCTCATTACTCACACACAGTAATTGACCTGGACAGCCATGCCGGCCGTCTTGGACCATCTTTGTTTTGCCATCTGGCAGTGCTTGGGGATATAATCTGATATGGCTACTGGATACAAATGACTGGCTGGAGCCTGCAGATATTACGTCGGAGCTTATGCTTCCTGATCCTCCAGTTCCTGCTTTGTATTCGTCAACAAACGCAAAAATAGAAAATTCTAGCGTTCTAGGCCGACGTCGGCGGGAAACTTCATCTGCCATTCTTGTGAGCAGCCAAATGCGTCTTAAGGAAAATGTAATGTCTTCAGTATACAAAGCTGTCCAGGAGGGAGTTCTATTGCATCTTGGGTATTTTCGGCCTTGTCTCTGAGGAGCCGTCAAAATGGCTACATGTCTGATCAGCCGGGATAAATGAGGATGGAGCCCTGAAGATTTTGTTTTTTCATTAAATAAAGATTTTTGCTTTTTCTGAACATGTATAAGATGCTGAAAGCCGGCTTTCCACACATTATATGATATGAAACACACAGTATTTCTGATGTACAAGCAATTCCGGACGTGTACAGTAAGAGACTATGGAGGAGATTTATCAAACTGGTGTAAAGTAGTGCTGGCTCAGTTGCCCCTAGCAACCAATCGGATTCCACCTTTTGACTTTCCAAGGAATCTGTGAATAAAAGTGGAATCTGATTGGTTGCTAGGGGCAACTGAGCCAGCACTACTTTACACCAGTTTGATAAATCTCTCCGTGTGCTTACTTATCTCCCATTTACCTGCTATGTCTTGCAAAAGTGTTGCCCTTGGCTACGACCACCTTTTCAGGTGGTCGCACATGCTCTGTTCATCTGCAGTCTTCTGTTCTGTCCTAAAAGTTGGTAGTTTCTCTCCACTGTGCCTGAAAGGAAATGAAGTTTTTATAGCAACGTATATGCCTTGTCATAGAGCCAGCGTTCCAAGAAGCAACCAGAAGTAATCTGACCACATTTTTTTTTTTTCAATTATATTTTTGTTTTGTCATTTTTTACAATTAAAGAAAAACACTGTGTATGAAAGAAAATAGTACAGATTGTCTGAGGGTCTGCAGTGTGATACAGGGTCAACAATATATGAACAACAATATATATCTGGAATGTAACAAATACTCCACAACAGTGCAAATCAACTAGGTATGAAGGAACATGTTCTAAGGTAGAAATATAATAATAAAACTATTGGTCAAATATAGCGATCATGTTTTTAAAAGTGGAGGGGGAGTGGGGGGGTAGTAGGTGATGGCGACTCAGAGCCCGGTGTAGTCCAGGAGGGTATCCAGAGACATCGGGGTCCGCTGATAATATGGTAGCCTCTATATTCTCAGTGGTCTGATAGTTATGAGAGCAGTTGAAGATTTAGAGTGATGAAGAAAAGATGGGGGAAGCAGTGGGGAGGGGGCGGGGGGGGGGGGGATTAGTCTCGTTCGACCAGCGGGCTCCCAGGTGTGTTGGGAGGAGGAAAAAGAGGGGGGTCTGGACGAAATGCGGGTGTCACTGCAGTGCAGTGGTCCCGTCCTCTGACTTTGAAGGGCTAGCAGGGGGGGTTGGTGTCAAAAGGTTTACTGATGTGGCATATGGTGAGATGAGCCAGGGTTTCCAGATTTTTAGGAAATTGTCATGGGTTCTATTGGCCCCGCTGGAGAGTTCTTCAAATCGACAGATTTGGTTTAATTTAAGGAGCCATTCCGTTTGGGTGGGGGGTGGTGTTTGTTTCAATTTCAGCGGGATTAATGATTTTGCCGCTGCTACCATGTGTGACATCAGTATCTTTTTTGACTGGGTGATATCATGGGGTGATAGACCTAATGCAATAGTTGTCATAGGGAGTTTGATCGGTGTTTCAATAACTCTACTGATTACCTCCTCAACCTTGCTCCAAAAAGGGATGATCTCTGGGCAGTCCCTCCAAATGTGGGAGAGGAAGCCTTTATGTCTCAGACATCTCCAGCATTGGTTTGTGGTCGATAGTTTATATGCATATATCCATTCAGGAGTCTTGTACCATCTGGACATAAGCTTATAGTGGTTTTCTTGAAGTAAAATGCATTGTGAGGGGCCATGTGATGTAGATAGGACAGAGCCTAATTCTGGTTCTGCTATAGTAACATTTAACTCCTTTTTTTTCTTTTTTTTTTTTTTCTTTCCAGGAGAGGATATATCCTGGTTTGGAGTAATTTGGTGGGGCTATGACCATTTGGTACAAGGTGGAGATAGATCTGCTCTTTTTAGAGGGGTTCAAGACTGTTTTCTCAAAAGTGGTCAGTTCCCTGGATAAATTGCCCATTGATGCTAGTTTTGTGAGACATTTAGTGACAGGTGCATGATGGAAAAAAAGTGGGTGCTGCATGGTGCATGCTATCCGCTATCGCTTCCTTACTTAGTGTGGAGTGGTCATCTAAAAAGTCCTTGAGCGGTGTCTCCCCTAGTGAAAGCCATGTTTGTGTGTAGGTTGGGACCACTTCGTTGATAATCCAAGGGATGAGGGCTATTGGAAGGATGGGTGTTGGGGAGGGGGTAAGGGTATTTTGTAGACTTTTCCAGACTTGGAGTGAACCTTTCCATGTGGGTGGTAGTTTGGGATTTCTCAGAAGTGTGTTGGTTGGGAGCCAGATATCCTGGAGTTGTAAGGGAGGGGATGTCATGCAGGGGTTGGGTATATGTTGCTCAAGAGCTAGGTCGAGCCAGTTATTTAGGTGGATGGCCTTATAATAGGCGTGAACATCGTGGAGACCTGTACCTCCATTGCTCTTATGTTGTATGAGTAGAGTGTGGGAGGTGCGGGGACGTTTGCCTTTCCATAAGAATTTATAGAAGACTTGGGAAGAAAGGAGAGGGTAGAGCAATTGGCACCATCTGGAGTGTGTGTAGGATTTTGGGTAGGATATAAGCCTTAAGAAGGTTTTTCCTACCTAGCCAGGATATCATGGGAATATCATAGTCTTTTAATAGTTTTGTGACTTGAGATTTTCTCTTCTAAGTATTTGATCGTGGAGGGAGCCCACTGGAAAGTAGTTTTTGCACTCTGGGTTTCTTTGGTTTTAGGTGCAAGAGATATAGTAGGTCTAACAACTCCGATTTATTTGCATTTACCTTAAAATTGGATAGTTTATTAAAGTCGGTTAAAATGCGTTTGATGTGTGGGATGGAGATGAGTGGGTCAGTGACTAGAAATAAAAAGTCGTCTGCGAAGGCTAGTGCTTTCAGGGTAGTTCCTCCTACTACTACTCCTTTTATTTCTTTTGTTTGGCGTATGTTTTGCAGTAGGGCTTCTACTACTAAAATAAAAAGTGTGGGGGATAAGGGGCTTCCTTGGCGTGTGCCATTTAGGATGTTAAAGGGGGGGGGGTGAAAGGGATTCATTTATTTTGAATCTGGCGTGGGGTTGGTCATAAAGGGAGAAAATAGCCATGATGAAAGTTGATGGGAGGCCAAATTTATTTAGTATCGCTTTCATGAAGGACCAATCCACTCTGTCGAATGCCTTCTCGGCATCAATACCGAGAAGGACACTCGACTCGTTGCGTAGCTTGGTTTCATGTATCGCTCTGAACATTTGACCACATTTGTACTTGTTTCTTTTATTTTATTTTTTTATATTTTTATGATATATAGTGTTTTTTTTTTAAGGTTTTTTTTTATCTATGTAGGAAAGGCTCTTTTAAAAAAACAAATCACTGATGGTCCGCTATGATTTTGCACTAGCACAGGTTACCCTTGATAGCTGCTGTCACAACGAGAAAAAAAAGCTATCAGTCGTGTCCCGGTTGACTCCCTTTTGGAGACAATGCTGGCGGGGGTTCAACTCGTGTTAATCAGCAGGTATCAATTCTAGTTCTTGCCTCATAACCTGGGCCGAAATCCAGATTTTCTGAAAACCTTTTTTATCCCAAAAAATGAGAAATGTATTTTAATTTCCCCTATGCGTGAATGGTGCCAGTTTTTAACACTTGATAAACAACGTTAGGATTTTGACGTGCGAACGAATTCTATTAACTTGTATCAGGGTTCTGTTTAGAAATACTCCATTGTGGTGAGTGATGTACAGGAAGATGATGCAGGAAACATTTTTCTCTTTTGTGTAAAATATAAAGCCACCATCCAATCCATAATTTTAATTTTTAACATTTTAGGCAGTAGGAGGAAAACAAATTGGTTCATCGCATAGAACAAAAAGTCCCCAAGCAGGTACTCCGACCATATTACACACCTTTCCATACATGTCCATAGAAAAACAGTGGTCAATTTACGGTTGCGATTTACTGTGATCATAGGGAGCCTAAAATTCCCAGCGGAGCCCTAACCTACAGTGATTAGGCCTTACATGAAACATGTCGTGATAGCTGTGGGGTCTTTGTAGGTGGAGGCTGGCAATGTACTGTCCTTAAAGTGAATCTATCACAAGGTCTGGGAATACTAACCTTCTGTTTTGGGGGAATAGGCCAGGTCACACTGATCCTGATGCTATTTTCTGTTCCTTAATCCATTGTGCTATTCCTGAGATATGGGCAAAAAAACAATATTATGTAAATTAGCCTGTTTGGTACACGGGTGGTGGTCCATCGCCCTTAAGTGCACCGCTTTGTCCAGCAAATCCACAAACAACACCCCACTTTGAATATTCTTTCTTTACTACAAGGGAAGGGAGTGAATATTCCAAGAGGGGTGTTGTCTGTGGCACTACCAGGCAAGAGAAGCTGCGCACTTGTAGCTCTTGACCACCAGCCGTGTACCAAACAGACTCATTAACATAATCCTATTTTTGCCCATATCTCAGGAATGGCAAGATGGATCAGGGAACCGAATAAAGTATTTAGATCAAGGAGACTGGTGTTATGTCCCCAAAACAGTAGGTTAGTATTCCCAGACCTTGTGATAGATTCACTTTAAGGGTACTTAGACCAGTGTCAGCCCCTTTCTATGGAGACCCCATAGCTACCATGACATGGTGCATGTAATGCCTGTTCACTATAGGTTAAGGCTCTCTGGAATGGCACAGGGGAACCAAAATTAACCTTTTGTTCAGTGACCTGGGCTACTTTACCATACCTACAGATTAGTATGTCCAGACCCTGTCATAGATTCTGTATAGAGCTCTATAGTTCAGAACTGTATTGTGCGTAAGAAACTGTAACTCCAATCCTGCCATGACATCCTTCAGCTATGGGGGCATGATAGGAGTCAAAGTTTCGCGCCAATTGCAGAGCCTCAATTAGGGAATGCCACTGTCAAGTGAAAAATTTGGTAAAAAGCCGTACCTGTATATTCCCCCTATAAAGGGATGGTGGACATGAAGGTACATTAGTCAGAGCCCCCAATGGGGAGTGTGGCCCAGTTTAGTCCTGATTTCTACGCTCGCCCTTGGTGGAATGATACTCATCGGAGCTAGCACTTAAAACACTTTGAAGTCCTCTCCTTCCCTTCAGTCCTTTGTTGTTTCCTTCACATTTTCCCTGTGACCCGGCTCGCTGAAATCCCTGCCTTCTCTATTTAATAGGATTATTTGCCTGAGGGCGGCTCGGAGAAATGCACGTCCCTTTGGAACTGGCCATTGTTGCATGTCTTAAGTCTTTAATATAAAAAGACGCAGTCTGGTGGAAATCAAGTTTTTGGCTCTTAAATTTTTTTTTTTTTAACCACTTCGAGTCCAAACTACTTTATGGCGTACACAACGTTTCCTGTCCCCCTAGGTCTACCAAGTTCTATAGCCGGCCTATTGTCAAATTGGTTCTTCATATCTTCGTTTCAGAAATTTTGGCAACAAAATCTACCCTGATTCCATGAATTTTTTCTCAATAATTATTGAATATCCCATTCATAAGAATGGGGTTAATCCGGAATATACTAATTTCATTGCGATGAATGAGGCAGTGCTACAAATTTCCAGTTTGGAGAGCAGGAGAGGTTTTCTATGGGGATTTGCGGCTGCTCTGAACAGTTCCTGACATGGACTGTGGTGGCAGCAGAGAGCAGTGTTAGACTGGAAAGAACATACCACTTCCTGTGGGACATACAGCAGCTGATAAGTACTGGAAGACTGGGGATTTATTATTATTTATTTATTTATTTTTTTGTAAATTTTAGATCTCTGACACTTTCTGACACGAGTTGATTTTAAATAATAATAATAATGATAAAAAAAAAATCTGTGGTGTACCCCTTTAAGGTTGCACCACTCCATCCCAGGACAGGATGGTCATCATACTGCTAGAATCATCATTTCTGCTCTGATTCACTGATCATATGTTTGGATGTTAAGCAAATCCGGAACGGAGCTATTACATAGTGTTATCTAAGTGTTTGACTAGAGATCAGAGATCGTTTTTTGCTGAGCCACAAGCAAATAAGGAAGAAACCTGATCTTATAAGTGAACATTAGAAAGTGTGCGATATTCTGCATAAGACTATTCATGATCAAGTCGGTGGTAGATGCCAGGCTGGATGGGGTCCTTGAGCTTGTCTCTAAGATGCCACCAGTGTTGAGCATTGGCACCCCCCATGTGTTTCTGGGTTACCCTATAAGTCTGCTTACATATTTGGTGACCCTACAGATGTTTTAGAAATGAATGGAACTTCCTGCAATATATCTTTACAGTTACAGAAGTACTCAGACCTTAAAGCAGGTGTGCTAGCTGTGTTGTGGTGTATAGCTATTATAGACCAGACTAAAGTGGCAAGATGGCTTAAGTATGATATACAATTCATGACAGGTCCTGGGTGGTGGATATGGTAGGGAAGTGTTGACCGGGTGTAGTGAACCTTGAATTACATCATCCCGGTTCCTCTTTTACTGTTTTGTCGGCAGATGCTCCATTTATATTTAATGTGTGATAAATATAGCACAAATGTAGAAGAGCAGAACCGCAATGTACACTATATGGATTCTATCCAGTGTAATGGACAGATAACATAGAGAGAATTATCTGCCACCTGGTGGTAACTTCTGGTAATCACCATCTAATTTTTTTTTTTTTTTTTGTGGGTTTCCTGCACTAGGATGGAATCTTAGAGGTGCCTATGCACACAACAATGCCATCTACCGCATGTGCATCTGCAAATACTATTGAAAGTGGTGCTTCCTTGCCTGGCCCCTACCCTATGTGTCATGGAAGCTGTATCTGGCCACTCCTTACTTTTTTTTTTTTGCTATAGCTGATCTATGTTAGGGATACTTGGGCAAAAAAAAAAAAAAATTCTTTCAAATCAACTGATGTCAGAAAGTTTATGTAAATCTGTTAATTTACTTCTATTTAAAAAAAACTCCAGTCTTCCAGTACTTATCAGCTGCTGTATGTCCTACAGGAAGTGATGTATTCTTTCCAGTCTGACACAGTGCTCTCTGCTGCCACCTCTGTCCATGTCAGGAACTGCCCAGAACAGTAGACAATCCCCATAGAGAACATAGAAAGAAAAAACAAACAAACACTGGAGTACCCCTTTAAGCCTGATCACAATGGGGCTACAGCTCTGCTACATGCTGTAATTGACGGATGAGCTACAGCCTAGTTCATATAAGTTACATAATCATTCAGTAACCACCCTAGGGCTGCAATATTGAAACATTGCGCCAAAATGACCTTAAGTTGTAAACGTGTGGGGTTAAGAGAGATAAGAGGCTGGCATCCATTAATACGAATATAAGGTTGATTATTAACTCTGTGGTCATTGTGTAGCTGTAGCATTTGGTGGATAGATGGTGACACCTCCTCAGCGGCTGCACCAGCGTCCTGGCTACATTGTCTGCTGACAGATCACTGGAGATGTGGATTCTGCTTCAGCTGTTGATAGGTCTCTAGTCTGATAGTCTCCGCAAATAAGGGATTTTAATAACGGGATAATCGGATGGAACATGAGCATGTGCTGCATTTGATTGCTGGGAGCTGAAGAAGTTGGGTGCAACCCTAAGGCTTCTTGGAAAATATGGATACACCCATAGGCTGTATCCATGTTTTCCAGGACTCCCTAGGGCTGCATCCAACTTCTTGCATGCTTGGGGTTCATTCATCTCTAAGTAATACATGTAAACAATGGGTTTACGAAATATCTTTTGTGTATTTTTGTTTACTTTTCCTATGGGGTTATGTATGGTTGTAAGACAAAAAGGTTTTGTAGAGAGGAGAGGCCTTGTCCAATTTAGTAAAGAGAATATAGAGAGAACACTCATACTCACTTTTAGACTATGTCTGATCGCTTCTGCCCTACAGTTGCAAGCTACTTGTCCTGTCAGGGTAGTACAAGCACCAGGCCTAGTTATCTGGGCTTAGCAGACTTCCCGGTCGTCTTGAGTTGCGCAGTGGAATACCTAGACTCGAAATAACTTTGTTCCACTGGGGTCAGTTCCTGGGACTCATAGGTAACTGCCTTGCATGTTTTAGAGAGGTTCCTGGTGTGGACAAGGTTATCCTAGTGTGGCTGCTTTACTCCTGTGTACTTTCTAGCACTGCATAGTGGTGGTGGCTTGCATAGAGAAAATCTGTGGCTTGTTGGCTTTCTCACACATAGACTCTAGACAGACTAACTAACTCCTCCCACCAGGAACCAACTCCTTCCTACAGGGGTCTAACCAAACCTTCCTGTGATTTGTGAGAGCTGTGTGTGCAACAGCGGATAGGACAAAGACTGGAGGGGAAAGCGCCTGTAAGTAGAAAAGAAATCACATGTGACGTGACATAGAAAAGTTAACCCAATAGCTCCTTCAGCTGTGCTTCACACAGCGCATAAAACAGAGAGAGCGGCACCTAGTGGGGAAAATACTAACTACAGTGAATACCTCATCCCCCTACTGTGTGAACCTGAGGGAGCTGCCTTACTCAGGTGCAATAAGATTTACACTACATCTATACTGATATGTGGCTGCACTACCAAGATGTTACAAAGACACTATACCACCTTCTGATTTGTCAGATGCAGCGTTGTCATGGAAACCTTGTGTACATCACCTCCCATCTATACCATGACTGCTTTGAATAGTGGCATGCAGGTGTACCTATATAGATGAGGTCAGGTTTCCACGACAACAGATTATCAGAAAAATCAGACAGCCTAGGTGGTCACTGATCTCAGTGGTGCAGCCTCAAGATGTAGGCCTCTAACTTCATGGCATCCTCTCTCCTCATAGGATGAACCTAGTAAGACGTAGTTTTCCTATTTTATTGCACATTGAAGGGATTTTATTTTCTTCTTTCTCTTAGAAGTCTCCTTTAAGGTAGAGAGAGAAAAAAACAAGGCTCGGTTAATGAGTGCGCCGGCAATAAACGTGCAGCTATAAAAACAGCCGGAGGGGAAACGACAGCTTTAAACCAAACCCAAGTAGTAAGCAGCACGGTGCGTGCTCAGGGGATGAGGTCATACACGCTGACTGGACTGCAGATTAACCTGTGATACCCTCCAGCCAGGGCCTGTGCATTGTGGGCAGCCATCTTGATTAATGTTGGAATGGTGACAATGCGGATTACATCATGTTATACTAGAGCTCGGACCCTCGTGGGTCTTGTCTTGTTGGAGTTAATGGCTGATAATAATATATGCATTAGGAAAAGACTGTTCTCCTTCGTTTATGTTCATGATGGTTCCATCTTTTTATAAGAATGGGGTCCTATAGAGCTGCAGTTTAAGTGTAGGGGGGGGCCCCTTTTTACTAAAAGTTTATGGGGCCCCTAAGCAGAACCTGTCATAATGCCCCTAAATACTATGTCTTGTTCATTACGCCTGTGTGAGCAGTGTTTGGGCGTGCTTGAGGTACCTCTGCGCCCTTGGAGCAGGGTTAGGGAACAGTAGCCCCTCCAGCTGTTTCACAACTACAATTTCCATCATGCCTGGACAGGCACGGAACCGCAAAACTACAATTCCCATCATGCATGGACGGACACAGCTTTGGTATGATGGGAGTTGTAGTTTTTCCGTGCTATATCCAGGCTTTACCTGCTTGTATCCGAGTATCACATCGGCAGTACTGCGTTGGAAAAGACTTCAGAAGAGAAGGATTTAGGGGTAGTGATTTCTGACAGCCTTAAAATGAGTCACCAGTGCAGCCAGGCGGTGGGGAAAGCAAATCGTATGCTGGGGTGTATAGCTAGAGGTATAACCAGTAGGAAGAGAGAGATTGTGATCCCGCTGTCTAGAGCTCTGGTGAGGCCACATCTGGAATACTGTGTCCAGTTCTGGAGACCTCACCTAAAAAAGGACATTGATAAAATAGAACGGGTCCAAAGACGGGCTACAAAAATGGTGGAGGGGTGAGGCATAAACCATATCAGGAAAGACTTAAAGATTTGAATCTGTATAGTCTGGAGGAAAGAAGGGAAAGGGGGGACATGATTGAAACCCTTTAAGTATGTTAAAGGACTAAATAAGGTTCAGGAGGGAAGTGTTTTTAGTAAAAAACTGAGCTCAAGAAACAAGAGGACACAGTGAGAGATTAGTTGGGGGAAAGATCAGAAGCAACGTGAGAAAATATTATTTTACTGAAAGAGTAGTAGATACCTGGAACAAACTTCCAGCAGAGGTGGTTGGTAAATCTACAATAACAGAATTTAAACACACCTGGGATAAACATATATCTATCCTAAGATAATAAGAAAGAAAATACTAAAAGGGCAGACTAGATGGACCCAGTGGTCTTTTTCTGCCGACAATCTTCTATGTTTCTATGTTTGTTCAGTGTCTGCATTAAGCCAGCTGTAGTGTAGTATTTACATTCTGGGAACTGTCCCCTTAACTAGAGGGATGTAGGCGAAGACAAGTGTGTAGTATCCCACTATGTGTTTTTCTTCTTTTTTTACACCTAGGTAAAACCGTCTCTATCAGCTGTTACAGTTAGTATAGTTAACTGCCGTGCCCTACTCCAACCACTAGGTGTCACACTCTCCCAGAGCACAGCTGCAGTCAAAGTCAGGTTTAGCTGCACACACTTCCTCTCTATACACTCCACTTCTTCTTAGTGTTTGGCTTCAGGCCATGCAGGACGTGTATGACCTTTTCTCCAGAGCTAGTAACCCCAACTGTGAGAATAGTGAGTTAAATCCTGTATTATACTCCAGAGCTGCACTCAGGATCAGTACAGGATCAGTAATGTATATACACAGTGACCCCACCAGCAGAATAGTGAGTGCAGCTCTGGAGTATAATACAGGATAACTCAGGATCAGTACAGGATAAGTAATGTATATACACAGTGACCCCACCAGCAGAATAGTGAGTGCAGCTCTGGAGTATAATACAGGATAACTCAGGATCAGTACAGGATAAGTAATGTATATACACAGTGACCCCACCAGCAGAATAGTGAGTGAAGCTCTGGAGTATAATACAGGATGTAACTCAGGATCAGTAATGTATGTACACAGTGACCCCACCAGCAGAATAGTGAGTGCAGCTCTGGAGTATAATACAGGATGTAACTCAGGATCAGTACAGGATCAGTAATGTAATGTATGTACACAGTGACCCCACCACCAGAATAGTGAGTGCAGCTCTGGGGTATAATACAGGATGTAACTCAGGATCAGTACAGGATAAGTAATGTAATGTATGTACACAGTGACTCCACCAGCAGAATAGTGACTGCAGCTCTGGGGTATAATACAGGATGTAACTCAGGATCAGTACAGGATAAGTAATGTATGTACACAGTGACCCCACCAGCAGAATAGTGAGTGCAGCTCTGGAGAATAATACAGGATAAGTTATGTAATGTATTTACACAGTCACTCAAGTATGTAGAGTAAAGCTATATGCTGTATAATGGAGCTCAAATGTGGATGTAACCTTTAAGAGAGGCTTATGACTCCTCCTGTGTGTTCCCCGACTATGTGGAGCTGCCATATTTGTTGATACTTTTAGAAACAAGCCCCAAGCACGAGAACACTTTGGCGCTCCCCAGAACTCCTGGTACAGCGTGGCAACACATAAGCCATAAATTACAGATCGCAAAATGGGGATATAACGCTATTCTTAATTTTTAGTATTTTTATTATGACTTTTCCCGTGTCCCCATGAGATCACCTGTTCCTATGGAAACCGCTCTTCTTTCTTGTGTGCCAATTAACAGAAAGCTCTAGAACTTGACTTCGGGAATGTAATAATGGCGGCTTATATAAAGGTGACTGAATACGTGGGGAGGCGACTTTCACATTCTCAGCAGGATGGAATCGTTGTCATAGATGCATTTATATCCAGCATAAATATCCCGGAGAGAACTAGTACAAAGGCACAATGCGGCTCATCGCTACCCATCATCCACTGCACGTGGTCTCCATCCAACAATGGGGTCCATATCTAGTCCTATCTATGACAGTGATCACTATAGCCTCTTCTTCTCTCAATCAGGTTACAGAGATACTCCAGAGAAGTTTTTTTTTTTTTTTAAACCTGGTATCAGAAAGTTATACAGATTAAAATTTAAAAGTCTCCAGTCTTCCAGTACTTATCAGCTGCTGTATGTCCTGCAGGAAGTGGAGTATTCTTTCCAGTATGTTACAGTGCTCTCTGTTGCCACCTCAGTCCATGTCCGGAACTGTCCAGAGCAGTAGCAAATCCCCATAAAAAAAAAAAAAAAAAAAAAAAAAAAACCTCTCCTGCTTTACACTCTAACCTGCTGTTGTATTGCTATAAGACTGGGGATGCTGAGAAAGAAGTTAAAGGGGTTATCCAGCGCTACAAAAACATGGCCACATTCTTCCAGAGACATCACGGTTCTTGTCTCCAGTTTGAGTTCAGGTTTTGCAGCTCAGTTCTATTGAAGTGAATGGAGCTTAATTGCAAATCATATCTGAACTGGAGACAAGAGTGGTGCTGTCCCTGGAAGAAAGTGGCCATGTTTTTATAGTGCTGGATAACCCCTTTAATTTTCTTATTACCTTCATTGAACTGAATAGGGCCAAGGCAGTGGCTCTCTAAAGAAATCGACAGGGGGTTGTGATCGCAAGCAGTTTGCAGTATATTATCTTTTTTTAATTTTCTGTTTAAATCAATGTTATGCATAAAGCCACTAGGTGTCTCCCTTTATTGCTCATGTGTACAACTGCTGTACATCCATATTCAATAGGAGAGAATCCTCGCATTGTATGGTCAGCTCTCCTGTCGGACAGCACCAAAACTTCTGTAAGCACATAGTGGCATTATACTGACTGAATTGTTACTTAACAAAGAGTATTGTCTCCTGATAAGCTGCAGAGCTGATAATAGAGTTAGTAAAAGTAAATAATATATTTATCAGCCTACGTTACTTGCCCTCAACTGATATATAATTAGCATGATGAGCAGGTGTCTTTCATTGCGTGAGTGAACAAAGGACGGGGACTTCCTGTGTTTGTTGTTTTTTTTTTTTATAACCGAAAAAAGACCTTATCGGCATGGAGCGCAGTTTGGCCGAATGTAAAACGTTTATTTAAATATAGAAAACGTTTTTTTAAAAAAAGTATATTGCAAAACTGCTGATCAAAACCCAAATTAATATCGTAAAAAAATAGTAATAAAAATCATGGTGCGCTTTAAGTGGACTTCATCTCATTGTATAGGGTGGTGCTGTAGGTATAAGTAATTTACCATGCCTTAGGTGACGTTGTGTATGCAGCACACAGAGGACATGTGTGACTGAGCTGTGAACTTCCATTGTCCTTGATAGAAGCTGTCGCCTGCCTGTCTTCCTGCCTGCCAGTATGATGATGTGCTGATCTGTTAGTATGAGCAGATTCTGTAGATGACTGAATATGGCCACTGCAATCCCCAGGACATGGAGGTACTGATGCTGCATCCTCTGTAAATCTCATCTCCCACCTTGTTCATTGTTTCCTTCATCACAATATGTAATAGATTTTTTTCTTTAAGGGACATGAAACATGAAGGTGTCATTTAACTTCAGGATGATTTTATAGTTTACATATCAAATTAACTTATGTAAGGTGTTGAGTCAGTGTGTATCTGCTACATTACTTATTCTGTACTGGTATTGTGTATACTCCAGAGCTGCGCTCACTATTCTGCTGGTGGGGTCACTGTGTACATGCATTACATTACTTATCCTGTACTGATCCTGAGTTACATCCTGTATTATACCCCAGAGCTGCACTCACTATTCTGCTGGTGGGGTCACTGTGTACATGCATTACATTACTTATCCTGTACTGATCCTGAGTTACATCCTGTATTATACCCCAGAGCTGCACTCACTATTCTGCTGGTGGGGTCACTGTGTACATGCATTACATTACTTATCCTGTACTGATCCTGAGTTACATCCTGTATTATACCCCAGAGCTGCACTCACTATTCTGCTGGTGGGGTCACTGTGTACATGCATTACATTACTTATCCTGTACTGATCCTGGGTTACATCCTGTATTATACCCCAGAGCTGCACTCACTATTCTGCTGGTGAGGTCACTGTGTACATACTTTACTTATCCTGTACTGATCCTGAGTTACATCCTGTAATATACTCCAGAGCTGCACTCACTATTCTGCTGGTGGGGTCACTGTGTACATGCATTACATTACTTATCCTGTACTGATCCTGAGTTACATCCTGTATTATACTCCAGAGCTGCACTCACTATTCTGCTGGTGGGGTCACTGTGTATATACATTACATTACTTATCCTGTACTGATCCTGAGTTACATCCTGTATTATACTCCAGAGCTGCACTCATTATTCTGCTGGTGGGGTCACTGTGTACATACATTACATTACTTATCCTGTACTGATCCTGAGTTACATCCTGTATTATACCCCAGAGCTGCACTCACTATTCTGCTGGTGGGGTCACTGTGTACATACATTACATTACTTATCCTGTACTGATCCTGAGTTACATCCTGTATTATACTCCAGAGCTGCACTCATTATTATGTAGGCTTCAAAGCTAACAACAAGCTTGCTGACTGTTCTAGTGACCCTAAGCAGAATTGTAAATGCAGCTCTGGAGTATTGTACATGTTTTCTGGGATTGGTGTAAGTTATTTTTTCTTTTTTTGTATTTTTCTTTTAATGGAGAAATCCTCTCTGTGATCTGCAGGCCTACTCACAGTGTGGCCAACATCTGCATGGTGTACTGAGGGTAATATAATTTTTTTTGGCAGCTGTAATAATATATACTGAACATTAACTTTATTAGTGGATGGGTAATTGCAGAAACAGCAATGCTGCTGAGGCTGAGTGTGTGTGACAGCGCCCTCTAATGGTGGTTTGTGTAAATGTGGTGTCCTTATTCTGTTATAGGAACAGATTCACACAGCAAGAAGCATTCTTGCATTCATCATGACTCTTAATCTATAGGGACGTATGACTATATCTGCAGTTATTGGGAGATTTATCAGCAATATCAAAAAACGCATCAACGTAAGAGCGGACAAATAAGGGGCAACATTCTAGAAGTGGACTTTCTTATGCTACTTTGTGGCTTGTGTATTTTTTACCAACTTTTTTTTTTGTTTTTTTGTTATCCAGCGCTACAAAAACATGGCCACTTTCTTTCAGAGACAGCATTACTCTTGCCTTCAGTTGAGGTGTGGTTTGCAATTAAGCTCCATTCACTTCAATGGAACTGAGCAGCAAAACCCCGCCCAAGGTGGAGATAAGAGCAGTGCTGTCTCTGGAAGAAAGTGGCCATGTTTTTGTAGCGCTGGATAACCCCTTTAATAAGAAATTGGGACATGCTTCTTAACTATGGCTATTTATTTTTCAGAATTTAATAACTACTACAAACTTTATATCATTTACTTCAAATAGGCTATTATTATCCCTATAAAAACTTAAAGGAAATTTTTTCTTAAGACTTCAAAAAAATTTTCCCCACTTCCTAACCATTCATACGATCACTGCCTGTTTGTGAGTGGGAGCTTCTCTGTTTGCACAGACTATAACCTATAGATATCTAATGCTTCCAGATGTACACATAAAATGAGGGGGCGGTAGGAGAAAATGTATGAAAAACAATAAGTCTGAACAGGTACCATTTTATCCCCTTTTAATATAAAGATATTAGCAAGAAAACATCTGCTATAGCCAGCAGCCAGGGTGATCCTAGTGTACCAGGCCGCCATGATTGCCCCCCCCTGAGGATCAGACAAAGCTCTCTGCCTGATCCCTGGGAGAACTACAGGCATTCATGGCTCTCCAGTTCTCTCCCTTCTCCTGCAGGAAGGAGAAGCTGTATGTGATGTGCATATCCGTATCCAGCCCTCTCCTACTTGAGAACAACATAGCTGCTTGAAGTGAATGGTTCTGCTTAGCTCCAGGACCTTCCATGATGTCAGAAACATATCTGTTACTGTGGGACTCCTGAAAATGACTTCAATTACTAGGTACATGTCTTCATAGCTGTGTGTGTGTGTGTATAGCAGAGCTATGTATGTGTGTAGCAGAGCTATGTATGTGTAGCTAAGCACTGTGTGTTTGTAGCAAAACTATGTATGTGTGTAGCTGAGTGCTGTGTGTGTAGCAGAGCTATGTATGTGTAGCTGAGCTGTGTGTGTGGCAGAGCTATGTATGTGTAACTGACCGCTGTGTGTGTGTAGCAGAGCTATGTATGTGTAGCTGAGCTGTGTGTGTGTGTAGCAGAGCTGTGTACGTGTAACTGACCGCTGTGTGTGTGTGGCAGAGCTATGTATGTGTAACTGACCGCTGTGTGTGTGTGGCAGAGCTATGTATGTGTAACTGACCGCTGTGTGTGTGTGTGGCAGAGCTATGTATGTGTAGCTGAGCTGTGTGTGTGTGTAGCAGAGCTGTGTATGTGTAACTGACCGCTGTGTGTGTGTAGCAGAGCTATGTATGTGTAGCTGAGCTGTGTGTGTGTGTAGCAGAGCTGTGTATGTGTAACTGACCGCTGTATGTGTGTGGCAGAGCTATGTATGTGTAACTGACCGCTGTGTGTGTGTGGCAGAGCTATGTATGTGTAGCTGAGCTGTGTGTGTGTAGCAGAGCTGTGTATGTGTGTAGTTTGAGGTGATGTAAGAACTCTGCAGACTTTTTAATGTTGATGACTTTCCCTATTATCTGTGTGCACTATGACGGTTACTATGATTGATTGATTTAAAAAAAAAATAAATCAAGGCTTCTTATGTAAAACATAATTTTTTTCCCATCATGAAGGACCGGTTTTAGAACAAATGTCCCTGAATCTTCACTTTTATGTTCAAAAACCATTTCCAGGGAGCCAATAGGTTATATCTGTAAGCCAAATAACCTGGACACTGTGTGTGTGTGTGCGTGTGTGTGTGTGTATGTATATGTATGATTATATGTGTGTGTGTGTGTGTATATATATATATATATATATATATATATATATATATATATATATATATATATATATATATATATATATATATATATATATATATATAATAATATATAATTTGTTTTTTCTTCACCAAGAGGTTGCAGGGGTTGAGAAAATAGTGAGTACTTGAAGCATAGTCTGTTTAGAAACCTCATTACACAATTTTGGAGCTTTATTTGCATGTAGGGGGATTATGTGCATTGGATGGAGGAAAAGATGTCACCCTGTTTTAAGTGATACTGCCCCCCCCCCCCCACCCCATTTTCTATGTGCGGTTCTCTGCACCATCCAGAAGCTTAAATGCTGCACAATATATATTGTATATAACTGTATAAAACTTCTGTCTTCCTTCTGCTCTAAAATCGCTTCATTTCATTGGTGGATAGTGTCAACTAGGCGGGGCTTCGCAACAGTCGGGCTCTTTCCCCAGAAGGAAGATGGCGGCCAACTGCTGCAAAACCCCTCCTAGTTGAAATTTTTAAAGGGAATCTGTCGTTAGGGTGATGCTGCCTTAAATGAGAGCAACATAAACTGGGGACAGAAACAGATCAATGCATTACTTACATAACTTTCTTAAGCTGTTGAGTAGGATCCTTGCCACACCCCTCTCTCCGCCCTCCAGCTGCTCATTGACAATTTTCCACCTATACACAGCATGGATAGATAACTGCTAATCACCAGCTGGTTCTCATGAATATCTAGGACTACTGGGCTCATGCACATAATGGAGAGGACTACTTATTGTCCATGTTATTCAGGAGAATATCTCTGGATCAGCTGCACAGAACAATGTAAGTGATACATCATTCTGTCCAGCTTCTCTGTCACTAGTTTATGCCACCCTGAGATAGGACACTATAAACCTACTGACAGTCTCTTTAACTAATTAAATGAACCGAGAGTAAGGGGGTGACAGTATCACTTTAAGTCGGTCATATACATTTGATGATTTTTGGCGAAACTAGCGCGATTGGACTATTATCTAATTTAATATGCCTTAACCTGTGGCTCATTAGCTCTTACAAAACTACAATTCCCAGCATGCCCTGACAGCCTTCGGCTGTCAGGGCATGCTGGGAGTTCTAGTTTTGTTATGATCACTAGGCTGATGGCTGTATTGTATGTATAGGCAGCTTTATATCCCTCCTAGGACAGGCTGCTCTTCTCCTGCATGATACACAAGGAGACAAGTACAAGTACATCCTTGACTATAACTATGGCTATGTTCACACGTGGCAGACTTGGTTTCAGAAATTTCTCTGATTGAAAATCAATTCCATTTATCTGAATGGGGAAATTTTCCATGAATAAGACAGATGCTCCAACTCTATGCGCTTCATTAGAATACTCCGCATAAAGACCCCTGGAGCGTGACAGGTGCCCTCTAAGAGGGTCTCCATACAGATAATGGGATCTGTAAGTTAACGGCAGGCGAGCAAGCTTCGGCGAATAAAAGTTCCTTTTAAGTGTCAAATGAATCGTCCTCCATTTATTTGTCAATTTTGGCTGTTCACTTGAAGCTGAATCCCCCTGACAGCTGTCACGTCTGCACTCCGCCATGTAAATGATTTGGTTGTGCAATCAGGGGGCGGCTATTACCCGGCTATTATTTCCCATTCTCTACTTGACTGCAGCAGTGGAAGACTTGGAGGAGCTCAAATTGATAAGATGGAGCTACTTGAGATTTGTAGTGTCAGTCTTGTGCGCTTTGTATTCTGGAGAAATCTTATGGGAGGCCCCTGTGACCGTGGGAGGTGGAGAGGAGGGGGGGGGGGGTGTATGTGCCTGATATAGCAGAGAGAATATACATTGTGTAGCATTGCTGATACAACTGCAAGGAATTGAGGTCGTGATTGCGGATCCGTGACCACCGACTGTTTTAGGGGCCATTAAATCCTATGACCCGTGCTGCAAAAATATAGGACGTGTCAGGATTCATGTAAAAAAGAGGGATCCCATGTCACCTGTATTTAAATAAGAAGAGGTGGCAGCCGCTCCTGGGGGTGTACGGAGACCTGGCAGCGCATCCCCACAGCCCAGTACACTGGTGTAAAATATGGTGCCATATGCCAGGGTAGCCTATGCAGTGATTTGGCAGCTCTGTGGGTGTTGGGTCACTTGTAACAGTAGCCTGGAGTGGTGTTGAATCTACAGCTGGACAAATGTGCACTGCGCTCGGGGGTTGGATAACCTAAGTGTAACCTGGTGTGTAGGTACAGGTGCAGAATGACAGACCAGAGTCCAATAGCTTAAACAGGGTAATGCCCGTTTTACTTAGGAACTTCAGTGCAATACCAGATAATATACTATAGGATGCAGGTGCAGGCAAGAGGTAGTGGTAATAGACTTTGCAGTAAGAGTAGAGTAGGGTTGAGGAGCGTTTTGGGGCCCCTGTACAACGTTGCTGTTTACTCTGCCAGGATAATGTAGCTGAAAAGAGAAGACAAAGATACTCATGGGCCTTACGCCCTATAGTGTCGGGGTACCTGTCCTGCTAGGGTAATACGAGGTCCCTGCGCTGGGTTGAGCTGACTTTACAAGACATCCCAGAATAGCTGTGCGTTACAGCAGTGCTTCTCAATTTCAGTCCTCAGGCATCACCAACAGGTCATGTTTTGAGGATTTCCTTAATATTTCACAGGTGATAGAATTATACTCGGTGCATCAGGTATTATCACAGGTGTCCTTTGTATGGGATAGCCTCAAAACATGACCTGTTGGTGAGGCCTGAGGACTGGAATTGAGAAGCACTGCGTTACAGTATAATACGTAGGCTTAACTGCTGCTTTGTTCTACTGGGGTAAGTTCATAACTCAAGATATATTGCCCTGTGTGGTGTAGAAGGCATCCCTGGAGTGTACAAGGTGATCCTCAGAGGACTTCCTCCCTAGTGGCATAGAAGGAATCTTTCTTTCTTTCTTTCTTTCTTACTTTCTCTTTCTTTCTTTCTTTCTTTCTTTCTTTCTTTCTTTCTTTCTTTCTTTCTTTCTTTCTTTCTCTTTCTTTCTTTCTTTTTCTTTCTTTCTTTTTCTTTCTTTCTTTCTCTTTCTTTCTTTCTTTTTCTTTCTCTTTCTTTCTTTTTCTTTCTTTTTCTTTCTTTCTTTCTTTCTTTCTTTCTTTCTTTCTTTCTTTCTTTCTTTCTCTCTCTCTTTCTTTCTTTCTTTCTTTCTTTCTTTCTTTCTTTCTTTCTTTCTTTCTTTCTTTCTTTCTTTCTCTCTTTCTTTCTTTCTCTCTTTCTTTCTTTCTTTCTTTCTTTCTTTCTTTCTTTCTTTCTCTCTTTCTTTCTTTCTTTCTCTCTTTCTTTCTTTCTTTCTTTCTTTCTTTCTCTCTTTCTTTCTTTCTCTCTTTCTTTCTTTCTCTCTTTCTTTCTTTCTTTCTTTCTTTCTTTCTTTCTCTTTCTTTCTTTCTCTTTCTTTCTTTCTCTCTTTCTTTCTTTCTTTCTTTCTTTCTCTTTCTTTCTTTCTCTTTCTTTCTTTCTCTTTCTTTCTTTCTTTCTTTCTTTCTTTCTTTCTTTCTCTTTCTTTCTTTTTCTTTCTTTCTTTCTCTTTCTTTCTTTTTCTTTCTTTCTTTCTCTTTCTTTCTTTCTTTCTTTTTCTCTCTTTCTTTCTTTCTCTCTTTCTTTCTTTCTCTCTTTCTCTTACAATAGTGGCACCTAGTGGGGAAAAACACATAATACACTTTCCTTCATCCCTTTTGTGAGAACCTGAGTGAGTTATTTACCCAGGTGCATAGAAACTTAGTGGCACACCTGTGCTGGGACACTATATATGATGTAACTCGGGATCAGTACAGGATAAGTAATGTATGTACACAGTGACCCCACCAGCAGAATAGTGAGTGCAGCTCTGGAGTATAATACAGGATGTAACTCAGGATCAGTACAGGATAAGTAATGTATGTACACAGTGACCCCACCAGCAGAATAGTGAGTGCAGCTCTGGTGTATAATACAGGATATCACTCAGGATCAGTAATATAATGTATGTATATAGTGACTAAGCTTTTCACTGTAGATTTCATTGACGCATGTGCTGGATATAGTATAAAATCATGATTATTCCACTATAGTAGTGTGAGGAATGATTACACATATACCGCCCCCCAGTGTTTTCCTGGCTGTCACTATACATATGCTAGTCATTCCTGCTATTCTTCCCACACATTCTCAGTCTGCCTTTAAACAAAAAAAAAAAAAATCAGTCTGATTGGAGATTGATGCGGCTAAAAACAGAGTCCTAGCATCTACATCTGCGCGCTGCGTTTCCTCTGGCTGCCGTCCTGATTGTGATTGATGTCGTACGCAGAACGCCGTGTCGGTATTTAAGGCCGCAATGTGGTTCAGGTTATTATCAAAATTCTTTTGTTTCTGAAAAGAAAAGGGCAACATCCCTGCCGGGAACAACCGAAATGCTTCCCAAAGCTTAAAGATGACCTCATCACTTGGCTTGTAAGATTGTTGGGGGTGAGGATGTGTGATGCTTCTTATCCTGCTCTCTTCAGATATCCAGAGACTATTCAGTATCATTTATTGTAAAGGGAACATCCAGTATTGGGTATATGGTATGTCATAGTTACTGGAAACAGTATATCGCTGGTAATGGGGAACTTCGGCTATTTATTTTTTTTTTTCTGGGGTTAGAAAGTTATATAGATTTGTAATTTCTATTTAAAAAAAAAAAAAAAAACTCCACTCTTCCAGTAATCATCAGTTGCTGTATGCTCTGCAGGAAGTCTGACACAGTGCTCTCTGCTTCCACCTCCAGGAACTGACATGGACTCTTCCACACAAGTTGTCCACATAGGAGAGACAGAAACTCCAATTACAGTTACTGATGATGATTGATTATACAGCTCCTGTCACACCTGTCACACAGCTATAAAGAATTTAACAGGTCAACCACCCTGACTGTATTCTTTGATAGTCTCATGGTTTATTTAGCGATATATAGTAAGAATTATTACACTGTCCTGCCAGTCTGCAGAGATGGTACTAGCTCTAGTTGTCCATGGGATGCTGTGGCTGATAGGTCACATGACCCAGATGAAGTAATGAAATTTGTGAAGGCAGCAGAGCTGGGATGAGACAGATGACACTGCAGATATAGTGGGAACGACAGTCTGAATTATAGGAAACCCTTTCCCTTTTATCAATGAAAAGTCTTCATTTCTTCTTGTATGTGAACTTTACATATAGTTTGGTGAATTTGGTGAAGCCTAGTAGCTACTCTGGAAATCCGTGTCCAACCAAGGCCAGACCAGAGGCCCCTTATCTGTAGACAGCACTGGTATGGTCGCCTGAGTGTACAACCGCACCAGACCTACCGATTAACCTTGCTAAGGTCTTGTTTGTAGGAAGTCTGTAGGGCACAGTATGTAACACCCATACGACATATTGCTTCTTCTGGCAGTGAAGCATGAGTTGCTTTCATAGAATTGTCTGTACATTGCTCATCTCTTTATTTCCAAGTCACTTGCGCTTTAAACATCTGTGACACATTATATAACTTGCCTCATTTGGCGTGTACCGCATAGGGAAGCATTGGCAGCTGCCAGCTATTGTGCTGTGTAAATTATATGACACAGCAGAAAGTCAGGGAAATATATATATATTATACAGTGGTACCTTGGTTTAAGAGTAACTTCTTTGCAAGAAGAGCTCACAGTTTTTCAAAATTGTTACTTGGTTTAAGAGCATTGCTTTGGTTTAAGAGCTCCTGGTATTGGGTGGGAGCGTGAGTGGGGGAGGGGCATGGCCTGCATAGCGGGGTCTGCAGCACAGTACTCTGACCCAGGAAGTCTCTCTCACCTTCCAATTTATAGCAGATCCACTTCACGCTGGGGTTTCATCAGGGGACAGGACTGTGGGGGTAATCTCTTTATAGCTTTAACCCCTCTCTCCCTGGACAGAGAGTGCTGCTATACTGTGTCCACATCTGCCCTGCTCATTCCTTCATGCTCCCTGCAGTCTCTATCAGTCCTTGTGTTTCCCATCCTGTCCATTCCTGCTATAATGTGCTTGCACTCACACTCAGTTATACACACTGCTGCTATAATGTGCTTGCACTCACACTCAGCTATACACACTGCTGCTATAATGATTATAAAATGATTTTTGGGGTTTGGAACCAATTGTCTACATTTCAATGATTTCTTATGGGAAAATTTGCTTTGGTATAAGAGTGGATTTGGATTACAAGCACGGTCCCGGAACGAATTATGCTCGTAATCCAAGGCACCACTGTATGTATAATATATATCCCTATATCATCCCTCTACTACATATACTGCGGTATAAATGGACAGACGTACCATTCACATACTTTGATACTCGCCTTTGTCATATAGTCTTTCCAGAAACCATTAAAACCAGAAAAAGCCAAAGTGTTTGGCTCTGGAATATTATATATATATATATATATATATATATATATATATATATATATATATATATATATATATATATATATATATATATATATATATAATATTCCAGAGCCAAACACTTTGGCTTTTTCTGGTTTTAATGGTTTCTGGAAAGACTATATGACAAAGGCGAGTATCAAAGTATGTGAATGGTACGTCTGTCCATTTATACCGCAGTATATGTAGTAGAGGGATGACCTACTGTATTGTGAGCCGGATTTTCTATATAGTAGTCTGGAAAAGTTGGGTGAACATCCTGGTAAGCACTGTTATGGTGGTCTTGTCAGTCATTACTTATCTTCTCATTACCATCATCTTCAAAAATGAGATCAATAAAAGTTACAGATCACAAAAAACGAGTCCTTCTGTAGATAAAAAAAAAAAAGTTATAAAGTGATAGTGGTCAGGCTCGGACTGGGCCACCGGGGAGCCGGGGGTTTCCCCGGTGGGCCCCTCCCCCTCCCTGCCTGTTGGTGGGCCCCTGCAGAGCAGTGTTAGGCAGAGCAGCCTTAGGTGTGTGCTGCTGTCATCTGACTGGGCCCTGGGTGATGTTTCCCAGCCAGATGACAGCAAGTTCCAGGGCCCCCTGATACAGGCAGATCTGTGGGCAGCTCTCCTAGGGCCCTCAGTGGGCCCCTGCACGCTGGTCCTCCTCACCCTCCCATAGATGCTGGTGTCGGATGTGCAGGAGCAGGAGGCAGCAGCTGTGACAGGAGCTCTGGCTGCTCTTCTCCTCACCAGCCTCCTGCTCCGACTAAAGTGAAAGAAGATCTTATCAGCAGCGTCCAGGAGGTCAGATGTGGCTGCTGAACAGTCAGGCAGAGGTCAGTCAGCTCCCCCTCCCTCCTCTGCTGTCCTGGGGTCCGAAGAGAAAAAGCTCCACAGGTATGGTGGTAATGGGAGGTGCAGGGTGACTATACTGTATGTGTGATGTGTGACTGAATCTGCAGTGTGTATATAGGTATAAGGTGTGGGGGTGCAGTGTGTATATATGTGTATGTGACTGAATCTGCAGTGTGTATATAGGTATAAGGTGTTGGGGTGCAGTGTATATATATGTGTGTGTGTGTGACTGACCCTGCAGGGTGTGTATATAGGTATAATGTGTGAGGGTGCAGAGGGTATATATGTGTATGTGTGACTGACTCTGCAGGGTGTGTGTATATAGGTATAATGTGTGAGGGTGCAGAGGGTATATATGTGTATGTGTGACTGACTCTGCAGGGTGTGTGTATATAGGTATAATGTGTGAGGGTGCAGAGGGTATATATGTGTATGTGTGACTGACTCTGCAGGGTGTGTGTATATAGGTATAATGTGTGTGGGTGCAGCGTGTATATATGTCGCATCATAAGAGAAAGACCTGTCATATAGAGACACCAGCGCTCCACCAATAAATGTAGTAGCCAAAAAAATCTTCATTTTAAATAGTACACAACAAAAAACACCAAAAGATAAAAACAATAAAAATATGATAAAACCAGGAGGCCGAGATGTAACAAACGGCCCCTCAGACCAACCAACACCAGTATGAACAGGAGAAAAATGGGAATTCTAATGTACTACTCCAATATGTGTGTAACCAATACAGCAATGTAGTGCTGGTGTGTGTGTGTGTGTGTGTATGTGTATATGTATATATATATATATATATATATATATATATATATAGGTATATACAGCAATGTAGTGCTGGCATATATATATAGGTATATACAGCAATGTAGTGCTGGCCTATATATATATAGGTATATACAGGAATGTAGTGCTGGCCTATATATATATAGGTATATACAGGAATGTAGTGCTGGCCTATATATACAGTATATACAGCAATGTAGTGCTGGCATATATATATAGGTATATACAGCAATGTAGTGCTGGCCTATATATATATAGGTATATACAGGAATGTAGTGCTGGCCTATATATACAGTATATAGGTATATACAGCAATGTAGTGCTGGCCTACATATATGTGTGTAATTTTTTTTTGTTCTATCCCCTATTAGTGCTGGGGTCACTTCCATACACTCAGCCACCACAGAGCTATTCTGTGTATTCTGGTCTCCCATTCAGCATCCAGTGTACAATGCACCCAGGATCCTCCTACTACAACAGCTGCAAACACTACAACTCCCAGCATTTACTGACAGCACACAGTCCTCAGTATATGGTGGGAGTTGTAGTATATCTGAATAGAAAATCCCCTAATAGCTGGTGCTGTAGATTTATTGATGGATCTTCAGTTGTTAAAGGATTCTCCTCTCTGGAACTACAACTTCCAGTATACCCTGAGAGCTTCATAAGTGTAGGGCATTCTGAGAGTTGTAGTTTGACTAGTTGTGGACACGGATCAATCAGCATAGAATTGGGTCAGCACTCTTAATGGTTCTTCATTGGTGGGCCCCCAGGATCATTTCCCCTGGTGGGCCCCAAGTAGCCAGTCCGACACTGATAGTGGTCATAATATGGCAGTGCAAAATCTATATAAAATTGGTGTTGATGTAATTATACTGACCTATAGGATTTGTCTTGCCTATGGATGAGCAAATTTACAGTACTAGCATAGCGCTACACTAGGTTCGGCGGTCGGCTGCCTTTGAACTCAGTGCTGCTCCTCTCTTGTTGCCTGGAAAAGCAAGATCCAGTCTTGGGGAAACTGGGAGAAGTTTCCAAGGACTAGATCCACCTTTTCCAGCCACCCGGAAAGGAGCAGCACTGAGTTGATAAGCTGATTGTCGAGCCAAGCGAAGTGCTTCACTAGTACTGTAAATTTGTTCATCTCTAGTCAAAATTAAGCCTCAAAAAATGGCAGATTTTTTTTATTTTTTACTATTCCACCACTCCAATTTTTTTTATTTTTTTTTAAAGTTTTTATTATACCATATATTTCGTATAAAAATGAGAGTTTATCTTGGGTTAAAAAACACAGCTGCTTTAATGCAGAAACAGCGCCACCCCTGTAGTCCGGTTGTGTGTGGTATCACAACTCTGCCCCATTCATGTCAAATAAACTGAGCTTCAATACCAAACACAAACTGAGGTCAAGAGTGGCGCTAGCCACTGTTTCTAGCCAGAAACAGCTATCTCTTAGGTGAAAAGAAAAACATTATTGCCAGATATCGCACTGGTAGGGAAGGTTCCAAGGTGAATGTGCATAGAATCCATCGTTGATAAACGACATCATTCACTAAGAACATTGCTGGATTTTCCATTCACAGGTGAGGCGCACAGTACGCTTCCATTGCAGTTGGCGGATTGTTACGTCTCTTGGCAGCGAATAGTTAACAGAATGTTAAGAACTGAAATTTGGCAGAAAATCTTTTTCCTATGAAAATTAAATCGGACAAAAACTGTTTTTTTGGCAGCGGCGCTCACAACCGTCAGCTCTTTCTATGCACAATTCCTGTGTTGTGCCCGAGGCTCAAGGACGTTATTGGAAATCCTTTTTTTTATTCTTAGTATTACATTGAATGGTGGAAGTGAGAATTGTGAGGAGGAGGGAGAGCAATTCTGTAATCATTATCCTGAGTACTTGCATGAAATTCTATGGTAATCTGGAGCGGCTTACATAGATGAGAACCCCCCCCCCCCCCCTTCCTATCCCTTGTCGTGGAAAGAGGGCAGAGTGATCCTTGGCCGGTTCCCCATCCCTTTGTTCCTTATGTTATAGACTCTGTACAAGGAATGAAGAAAGAAACCATAAAGGGGTATTCAGTAATTATAAAAAAGGAAGCTATAAATGTCTGCGACGTAAAGGGGGAGGGGCATTTATAAAGATCTCAATTCCACCATTGTGCCTCTCTGAAATCAGTACTTGGCCACAAAAGGAACATGGCATATACCTTGTGTATTATCAGAGTACTCCTTTTAAAGCGACTCTGTACCCACAATCTTACACCCCCCCCCCCCCCTCAAACCACTTGTACCTTCGGATAGCGGCTTTTAATCCAAGATCTGTCCTGGGGTCCGTTCGGCGGGTGATGCAGCTATTGTCCTAAAAAACAACTTTTAAACTTGCAACCCTGTGCCCAATGGCCGGGGCCTAGAGAGACTGTGCATTAGGCTGGCACCACCTCTCTGTCCCTCCTCCCCGCCCTCCTCATCATTAGGAATGCTCCAGGCAGATTGCTTCCTATTCCTCAGCTGTGAGAACACTGCACATGGGCTGGATCGTTAAGGCACCTGTGCAATGTTCACGGCAGAGGAATAGGAAAAATCCTGCCAGGGGCATTCTTATGATGAGGAGAGCGGGGAGGAGGGACGGAGGGGTGGTGCAAAGTTACTCTAGGCGACGGCCGTTTGACACAGGGCCGCAAGTTTAAAAGTTGTTTTTTAGGAAAATAACTGCATCACCTGCCGAACGGACCCCAGGACAGATCTTGGATATAAAGCAGCTATCTGAAGGTACAAATGGTTTTGGGGGGGGGGCAGATTGTGGGTACAGAGTCGCTTCAAATGTGTTTTCACCATCCAAGATTAAAGGAGAGCAGAATTTAAGATCTTTTTACCTTTTTTTTTTTTTTTTTTTTTTTTTTTTTTGCACATTTAATAAACTCCGCTAAATAAATATATATATATATATATATATATATATATATATATATATATATATATATATATATATATATATATATATTTTATTTATTAATCTATACAAAGTGTATCTTATTAGATAAAAATGCTGATTTTCATTTCTTTCTATTCTGGTCATTCACTCTGCTAAAAGTCACTCTTGAGAGGGAAGGGGTTTCTGCTCACAAGGAATTGGGTTAGATGAGCGAATCTTGAGCATAGTCTGGTTAGTTTGAACATGAGCATGCGGCGTTTGACTCTCGGTAGATGGAGCCCTAAAGCTGTCTGGAAAGCATGGATGCAACCATAGGCAATATCTATGTTTTCCAAGTCTCCCTAGGATGGCATCCAACTTCTCCAGCCACCGGGTGTCTCAAGTGGCGAGTGTTCATGCGATGGGGCGACCCACTGGGGGTTAGTAGTTGTTGGTACTGGTAGGTAGGACCCGGGTTGCCACTTGCCAGATGTTATGGCACGAGGGGAGGTGACTAACCCACAGGAACCTGACCATGCGGGACCCCACCAATTCTTCGTTAGTGATAGTGTCACTTTGGTTGAGAGAAATCTTAACTGAGGATGAGAGTGGTAGTTCCCTGAGAATGATGCTGGGTATGACGACACTGAGGAGAATACTTGCTGTTAGCGATAAAGATAGCGATTTGAGAAATGTACCCAAATCTTGAGGTGAAGTAAGGATCTTGCGGATGAGACTGGTCTGGACTGGACGGGAATATGTCTGAGGTAGATTGGTGGATCCTTCCCTCTTGAAGGTAGAGGGAGGATAACCACTAGAGAGGGAAGTGACTAACTGACCCCAGCCAAAAGCTTGACTGCTATTGTGTTTGTTATGGCAGCCAGGGAAAAGTCACGTGACACTAGGCCGTTTGCAACACCACACCATGTGACAAGCACAGAAAAATATGCAAATCAATACACATAGGAGAATATGAGGAATACAGAGGATAAGTTGAGCTCTTTGCAGTGGCCATTAAGCCTTTCCAGTACAAAAACAAATGGAATACAGATATATAAGAACCTTTTGTACTGGGACACTGCATTCGGGCTCAAAAAATGTTGCTGAACCTGAACTGTTTTGCAAGTTTGCTCAACACTACTAGTAAGTGTTCCCTCACCCCAGTGCTGGATTCACAGAGTTTACTACTGAAGTACTGTTCTATAATGTCCTCCATGCTGCTGCTTCTGAAAATGTACTATAGCGATATAGGAGTAAGGTTTTCTCTTTTGTGTGTGCAGTGTATGGAAGACATCATAGCAGCTAATCTACACCCAATAGATGATTAGAGATCATCCTGGCTACCAAACATGGAAGCCACACAGAAAAAGTGATTACACCATGGGGATAGCAACAGACAGTGATTTCAGTGTGGAATACATGTGGATTCTAAAAATCTGTATGAAATCTGTTGTGTGCCTGGTAAATTATCATTATTACAATATATTTATTATTATGCTAGTGGGTTTTATATATCTTTAGCATATTGGTCTTAAATACATATTTTTTAGTTTTTTATTGTATTACATAATATAACGAATATATATATATATATATATATATATATATATATATATATATATATATAATATATAAATTTTTATTTTTTGACGATTCCCTCATGTAGTGTGATTGATATAACATAGTGAAGTATAGCGTCCTGTCTGGCTGAAAGCGACGGTATTTTTAGTTTGGAAGCCGCATGAAGCCTGAGTCTGCTGTAAGTTTTTGTTTGGCCGCTCATGGGAAATGTCATTTGTGGATTAGTATAAAAGATGCGTGTGAGATCGGCAGGACTATTGTGCAGCCAGAATGTAATGCTATCACTTCCATTCCCACACATCAGGCGCACAGAGGTGTTGTATAAAGCCGCGGGTAGGAGACAATTAAAGGATAAGGCAAGATAAACAAAAGTTCAAGTGTAAAAGCTGAATGTCTGTCTGCAGCCGCTGTCTATAAAAAAGGGAAAAAAAAAATCAGAAAACGGCTAACTGGTGTAAGGGAACATCTGTAGCCGTCTAATCTGCGCATTTTCTAATGTGCTTTGTGCTTTTTATGCAAGATATTGTTATTTCGCCATATGTTTCTATTGCTGTATCAGCCATTGGGGCCTCTGGTACCTTTCTTTTCCTTTGTCGGAGGTCTTGCTGATAAATCAAAATAGGACCTGACAGAGTCTACAACAAAGGCGTGTGGCTCCCACCACATTGAGGAACTAGGGCGCCGCCATCCCCCGTCTTCAACTTTGTCGCCATTTCACACAATCAGCCCAGTTTTTTTTTTTTTTTTTTCTAGTTTTGCCTCTGGCTTTTACTATATAGGTAGGGTATACACTAAGAACTGTACCTCTATAGGGGTCTCTTCATGACTGTCTGGGGACTATTAAGGTGGAGATGTGGTTAAGATGCATGACATCACATGGGCATGTGACTAAGGGCCCTATTCCACCGGACGATTTTCGTTCGCATATTCTCAAACGACCGCTATTGCGAAAGACCTGAAAACGTTCACTCATTTCCATGGAATGATAATCGTTACTTATGATCGTATTTTCGATTGTTCTTTTCTTCGCTATTTCTTCGCTTTTGCGTTCGTATCTACTGCGAACGACCGAACAACGTGTTATTCAATGCGAACGTTTTGCGAACGAGCAACGATAAAAATAGGTCCAAGTCTAATAAAGCGATCAACGATTTCTCATTCAGTCGTTAATCGTTTAACTGCATTTCAACCGAACGATTATCGTTTAGATTCGAACAATTTAAAGCGACTCCGTACCCACAATCTGTTCCCCCCCAAACCACTTGTACCTTCGGATAGCTGCTTTTAATCCAAGATCTGTCCTGGGGTCCGTTCGGCAGGGGATGCTGTTATTGTCCTAAAAAACAACTTTTAATCCGGCAGCGCTGTGTCTTAACGGCCGGGGCTAACATTTGTATATGCATTAGGCTGCCACACCCTCTCTGTCCTTCCTCCCCACCCTCATTATTAGGAATGATCCAGGGACATTTACTGCTGTTTGAGCTTTGCACAGGTGTATTAACGATCCAGCCCATGTACCGGGCTGCGACAGGTGGGGAATAGGAAGCAATCTGCCTGGAGTATTCCTAATGATGAGGAGGGTGGGGAGGAAGGACAGAGAGGTTGTGCCAGCCTAATGCATATACAAATGTAAGCCCTGGACGTTAGACACAGCGCTGCCGGATTAAAAGTTGTTTTTATGACAATAACTGCATCCTCTGCTGGACGGATCCCAGGACAGATCTTGGACTAAAAGCCGCTATCTGAAGGTACAAGCGGTTTGGGGGGTCAGATTGTGGGTACAGAGTTGCTTTAACGATAATCTGAACGATAATCGTCCGGTGGAATAGGGCCCTTACTGTTTTGAAGTCTTAGCAAGTTATTGGCTGAAGTCTCTCCATTATTACCAATCACTTTAGTAGACGGAACAATGGTTATAAATGTTCACCCCTTCTGTAGGTGGCTGTGATGATAGTAATGGTCTGTGTTGTAGATGATGGATTTGTTATTTCTAATCTAGGCCTGGCTTCCAGTTCTTGTTACTTCAAATGTCTATTAACCATTCCTGAGAGGTATTGGTTGTTGGGGGGAAGGGGGGGTGGGGGTGGTGTTGCATGTCGAAGGCTCCGTATTAGTTACTGTAGAGCAGGGGTACTCAACAACTTTTAGTGAAGGTCCACTTACCGGGGTTTATAGTCAGGTGAAGGTCCGAGCTGAACATCGTTTCACAAACGTTCAACTATTTACATACAAAATTGCTGCTTATTAGCGGGAAAACTTGCATTTTTTCTCTCTCAACAGCCCTTTGATATAAGGTACGAAGGGGGTGACTGCCCTGGTAGTGTATAGCCCCCTGTTGCTCCCCCAGTAGAATATACCCCCCCCCCCCCCTGTGCACTCTCCCCCTGTAGTATATAGCCCCCTGTGCTCTCCACCTGTAGTATATAGCCCCCTGTGAGGTCCCCCCAGTAGTATATATAGGCCCCCTGTGCTCTCCCCCTGTGATCTCCCCCCAGTAGTATATAGCCCCCCCTGTGCTCTCCCCCTGTAGTATATAACCCCCTGTGATCTCCCCCCAGTAGTATATAGCCCCCTGTGATCTCCCCCTGTAGTATATAGCCCCCTGTGAGGTCCCCCCAGTAATATATAGGCCCCCTGTGCTCTCCCCACAGTAGTATATAGGCCCCCTGTGCTCTCCCCACAGTAGTATATAGCCCCCCCCTGTGCTCTCCCACAGTAGTATATAGCCCCCTGTGCTCTCCCCCTGTAGTATATAGCCTCCCTGTGCGCTCTACCCTTATAGATGGCCCCCAGACAAAAAAAAAACTAAAACCAACTCACCTAGCACCTCGCTCCCCCGCTGCGCCTGTCTTCTCTTCTCCAGTCGGTCTGGCCCCCGGCTGATACGCGCTCTGTAGGGATGTCCCGGGGATTCCCCAGCAGAGCGTGCACCAGTGACCTCAGTGTGCGCCGCTGGCCTGTACTTCCGGTAGAGCAGGTCGGCGGCGTACATTGAGGTCAGTGGTGCGCGCTCTTCTGGGGAATCCCCGGGACATCCCTACAGAGCGCATCAGCCGGGGCCGGACCGGCACTGCCCCCAGCCCCACAGGCGTACTGCAACCAAAGGACAGTACACCTGTGGGGCGGGAGGCAGTGCGGTGGGGAGCGGGACCTCCTAACTGTCCCAACTGGCGGTCTGCCAGTTGAGGACCCCTGCTGTAGAGAGGCATGATTCAGTGTACATGAACTTTTTTGTCCTCCTCAATACAAGGAATAGGGCCCACATTTTACTTACCAACACTTAAGTTGCCAAAATCAGGGTTACTTTGTCACTGTTGTCCTTGATCCAAAGCAATGTGCTTGCCTATCTTCTAGACTGTCATAGACAATGAATAAAGGGGTGGTAAAGTGTATGCAGTGATCCTCTATTAGGAGCCCCATGGTCATGCATTTATCCCTTGTTCTCTTGCGATGGCCAGAGGTCCTGTGGATAGTGATAAAGAGAACAGGGAGATGGTGCTGAAGGTACCTGATTGAGATGTCAGTGTCAGGAGTGGCTCCACTGGTGGTCTCTCACTCCTCCAGGTCAGCACAATGAAGGGAAAAAGGGAACACCTGTTAGAGTCCTATTAGACAAAGTGATTTTTTTTAACAATAAACTATTGCAAACAAGATCATTTATTGCTAACCTAAAATTAGTCACCATATTACACAGAACGATAATCGTTAGTTATGATCGTTACTGCGATCGTTTACTTCATTTGATCCCAGCAAACAGTGTCCGACTGGGGTACCTGGGGCCCACCAGAGGAAATAGTCCTGGGGGGCTGGCCAATGAAGAACCAGTGAGAAAAGACCAGTCAGTCAGTCTTAGTACAGGTTCTAAAGCTGGGGGCCCACCCGAGGATTCTCCGGTCCTCCGGTGGGCCAGTCCGGCACTGGGACTGGCTGTAGGTTCTGATGCTAAACATGACCACATGTTAGCTTATGTTGCGTTTACACGGAGCGATAATATGATTAACGATATCGAAAGAACTATGTTTTTGTTTTTTGTTTTTTTTAGAATGATCAGCGTTTAGAGGGAACGATATATCGTACGGAAAAATCTTTTGCGATCGCTTAAGCCTATCTCGCCCATAGGTAAAATCTGTGATCGACTATTTACACGGAACGATCTGCGAATTTTTTTTACGAACGACGATTCAGGAACATCTTGAATGAACGATTTCCCGCTCGTCATTTGATCGTTCGCTGCGTTTACACTTACGATTATCGTTCGAATACGATCGTTATCGCGCAAATTCACACGATAATCGTTCCGTGACTTGTCTGTGTGTCTGTTGCGATGATCACCTCTCTCGTCGTGTTATAAATTGTTGCTAATTCTATAGCTCCTGGTACTATTGTCAGTTAACATCTAATTCATTCAGGAAGGCCGAACCCTCTATTATCCGCCCGGTAAATACATGTTTTAAACAAAGTTAATTAAATTTAATTTAACGCCATAAAAAAGTGAAGTCCTTGGAGCCGGGAGCAGAGCTACGTATGCCTAACATCAAAGAAACACAATTAACACAAGTTCAATGATCAATGTATTCAGTATAGAAACAAAGCCAAGCTGTATACTGAAGTTACTATCACAACCCACGTTATGTCCCTATGACCTCACAACAACACCGTCATTATGCAAATGTATAGAGCAGAACTCATTTGCATACTTACCGCACCACATACATGTCATGTAGAAGTGTAATGTATTTATAGTGTATTGTGGGTTGTCTCCTTTTACATCTAAGCCTTGATTCTGAATTCTTCTAGTTTTCTGTTACCAGAGAACAGAGCAGTTTAGGTATGATACTGTATTGTGTCTCTCTTGAGTTGGTGGAAGCGTATTACGCAAGCAGAAGACCCCCTTTAATGTCCTAAACCTTTAAAGAGGTACTCCAGAGGGAAGAAAAACAAGTTTTTAAATCAGCTGGTGTCGTAAATTTATAGTTTTACTTCTATTTACAAATCTCAAGTCTTCTAGTACTTATCAGCTGCCGTATGTCCTGCAGGAAGTGATGTATTCTTTCCAGTCTGACACAGTGCTCTCTGCTGCCACCACTGTCCATGTCGGGAACTATCCAGAGCAGGAGAGGTTTTCTAGGGGGATTTGCTTCTACTCTGGACAGTTCCTGACATGGACAGAGGTGGCAGCAGAGAGCACTGTCAGACTGGAAAGAATACATCACTTACCATACTTACCAGCTGCTGTATGTCCTGCAGGAAGACAATATTTTCACATAAAAAATAATTTTACAAATCTATATAACTTTCTGTTACCAGTTGATTTTAAAAACTTTTCCCCCTCCGGAGTACCCCTATATTATGGTATTTGAATAGGGATGTTTACAACAGACTTCATCCTTTTTAGGTTTGTGAGATAATTGTAAGGATCGTGACGTCATTGAAATTTATTTTCCAGTGTAAAGGTGTCCGTACCCCATTAATAGTTGTCAGCGGAACAAGCTTTTTGCCAACAGCTATGCCTCCCCATGGATTTGCTTTGGGGATGCCTTAAAGGGGTTATCCAAGAATAAAAAAAAAAAAATCATCCAATCCCCTGAGTAGATTGGGAACAGATAAAAGCAGAAAAGACTAAAGAAACTATCATTTTCCAATCTGAAAACATTTGAAATCACAAATTTTGAATTTAAAGTGAGGAATTCCAGAATCAAGAGGCCCTCGCCCGTTTCTTACTTATTTTACCGACTACAAGTATCAAAACCCGAACATGATGTGACCAGGTATGTCTAGGGAATAATAAGATGTATCCGCGTTGACAGGTGTATGGTATATCATACAGAAGAATCCGCATCATGTCAAGGACCTATTAGTCACCATGTAAAGAAGTGAAGCCAATATCTGGAGGAATAAAAGAAACCCATTGTACCTTTTCATCATTGACAAACGTTGTCAGATCCGCAGGAAGTGACTCACAGTCTATGTATAGTAGCGTCAGAATGGAGTGTAATAGATAAGACTTGTACCCACGCCATACACACATACTATACTAACACTATACCTATATATACAGATAGGCATGATACACCCATACATATACTCTAGCACAAGGGCCCATTGTCAACTTAAAGGGGCTGTCATCATAGTGCACTGCCTATTGTGAACATCTGTTTCTACTATATGCCCCCAACAATCAGGATCTTTTGATGATAGAAAACAGGCCAGTTGGGTATTTCCTCTATAGTGGCCTCTACAGGAGAAATGTGGTATTGCATGATTTAGAGTACTTCCTGATTTTAGAGTCAGATACAAAAATTTGTTGTTTTATTCTAATCTGTTTCTATTTTTTGACTTTTTAAAAAAAAAAATTATTTCACTATATGTAGATTGTTATGGCAGCTGCCATTTTGCCTGGGCTGTTCTTAGGGCCCTATTCCACCGGACGATTATTGTTCGCATAATCGTTAACGATCTCAAACGACCGCTATAGCGAAATACCTGAAAACGTTCACTCATTTCCATGGAACGATAATTGTTACTTATGATCGTATTTGCGATAGTTTTTTTTTTTCTTCGCTATTTCGTTCGTATCTACTACGAACGACCAAACGACGTCTTACTCAATGCGAACATTTTGCAAACGAGCAACGATAAAAATAGGTCCAGGTCTTAAAAAGCGATCAACGATTTCTGGTTTGGTCGATAATCGTTAACTGCTATTAAAACCGACGATTATCGTTTAGATTCTGAACGGTAATCGTCCGATGGAATAAAGCCCTTAGGAAGTCTCAGCTTCATTTTAGCCCCAGTGGCGAGAATAAAAAACTGCAAGATCTCAGGAATATTTTATAATAAAGATGGTAAAAATGGGAAAATTAGAAAAAAACTGCCTCCAAAAATTCTTTAAAAATGTTTCACATATAAACATTATTTAAACAATCAGCCATTTTCTGATGACCATTCCCTTTAATCTTTGGGGAAATGTAACAACAAAGGTTTGTTTTCCCTGCAGCGCCACCACAGGTGCCATAAAGTATTGCACCACAGTCCATGGGCTATCTGTCTAATAGATAGACGTGCCAGGTCCTCCAGAGTACAAGACACTCTATATAGGGATTTATGAGGCTTCTGGATGATATTCTCCCTCTCCATGAACTCTAAATTTATTGAGGGTATTAAAAACGTGTTTTCTATAGCAGAAGTCACCGGTATGTGTGTTCAGTACCGCTACATTCCTATACACGGGATCATTATAACTTCTATACATAGATGCTGACTCGCTTCCTGAGCATCTAACATGACTCTCCAGTGATGGCGCCTGTGTAAAGTTAGTATAACCCAACCACTACTGCTGTCTGTCCTCCCCCGATGCACTACATTCCGGTAATGAGAAACCTGCAGAATTCCTCCTTTTATCTCTGGATGTGCGTAGAGAAGGAAAGTTTTTTTTCAAAGTCATGTTACATTTTATATTGTTTCATCTTGTGAAATGTATCGATGTTCTACAGACGTGGGCTTCTCTTAACTTTTAAATATCACTTAAAGGGCAGATCCTTACCAGTGACTGGCTTTTCCTATTGTTTTATCATTCTGTTCTTGGTTTGCCTACATAGCGGTCTTAGAATTAGATGTGAAGATCTTACAAAAGGACCTGTTAAAAGTTTATGTGGTGCTTTGGGCCCCCAAAGGGAAAGCCTGCACCAGGGCCCCTAAGTTACCATGTGACATTTGTAATACAATAGTATCATCCGGTCCGGGGGTCATCTCTCTGTTATCCAAGATCCCTGAGTGTCGATTTTCCTTAAACTCAATAAAATCACCATCTTTCCCCCATCTCCCTCCACTTCCCCATCTACTCTGTCAATTACAGTCAATGGCTGCACTCTCTTCCCAGTTCCCCAAGTCACTGCCGTCAGCGTTGATTCTGCTCTGTCATTCACACTGTACATCCTGGCCCAGACCACCTCCTGCAGCCTCCACCTCAAATATTTTCCTGAATCTTCTCTTAAAGGAAAA